>NC_037644.1:4232500-4492500 GCF_003254395.2 Apis mellifera | reverse complement strand
TATGATAAAATTTTTTCATTAAATCATTTTTAATTTCTATTATTCTAATTCTATATTCTATTATTTTTATTCTATTATTATAGTTATTATTTTATTATTATAATTCCAAATCTAAAATCTAAATTCTATAATAAGAATAATTTTTAAATAAGTAAGTATGAATAAGTATGATTTCATTTCTTTCATATTTTTTTCTACTATTATTTGTTTAATTATGATTTATGATTACATAGTATTGTTGTATTGAATTTTTTTATATAAATTAAATATGATAATATTATTACTAACTAAATTATTATAAAAAAATTAATAATTTGTAAAAATTAATAAATTAAAAATTAATGATTTCTTATCTGTATTTTCAACATTTTGTTAATATATATTATAATATACAATTTCCTTTTCTAAATTTTTGAATTGTATATATTTCATATTGTGATGTATTTCAATATCTATTTTTAATATATAATTGTCATTGTATCTTTTATTTTCAAATGATTGATCTATCATTATCGTATATATATATATATATTTATATATCCTGGTATTTTAAGATATTTTTTATTCTTAAATAATTCTTAAATTCTTTTCGTAAATTAGATAATAATTCTCTCTTTTTCTTTTTTTCTCTTTCTTTTTTTTTCTTTTTTTTTTATATATATATTATATATATTACTTATATATATTTTGATTTTATTTTTCGAGAAAATTAATTTCAAAAATTAGTGATACATAGATAAATTTCATTAATTAATCAAGTTTCATGGATTTCTTTGTGAATTTGTTTTTTTTTTTTTTTTAATTAAAAAAGAAAGAATAATAATAAGTATATAAATTTAATATAGAACGTAAGAAAGTTTGAAGTCTAAATCGATTTTGATGAGTTTCTATTTTGAATTAATTGCTATTGATGCTAAGTTAGTATTAAAAATGTAGTTTTTGGATTGTCTTGTCACGAATGTTAAAGTTGCTGAAATTGCTAAGCATGAATTCTATTTTTCTATTATAAAATAACATATTATATATTATTTTTATATATTATATTATAATATTAATATATTATTATTAATAGTTAATTCATGAATGGAATTAATCATCATTCTTTTTTTAAATATTATTTAATTATTAATTATTAAAAAAAATATAATTAGCTTAATTTAAATAAACTATAATTAATTAAATATAAATATAAACCGTAGAAAACAATTATATATTAAATTTATTTTAATAAATCATTAAATAATTTTGCGATGTTTAATCTCTTATTAAATTACGATATTCAACTAAAAATTATTTATAATAATTCAATTATCATTAACTATTCTATTATTATATTATATAAATTATTTCAAATTATTCTATAAATTATTTTATTTATATAATTTATTTATTAAATTATCATATCAATAAATCACTTTTAAATATATTTAAAATGCTCAACAATAAAATTATAAATGCAATTGTATTTTCTTAAAATAATTTCTAGAAAATAAAAATCTTCTATTTTATTATTATATTTTTTATATAAAAATATCAATATATATATATATAAATATTTTTCTATTATTAATAAAAAAATAAAAAAAATTTATCCTATAGTATGAAAATAATTTTGATGCTAAAAAGATTAATGTTTACAAATATATAAATAGTTATATGAAAATTACAATACAAAATTTATCTGTGTGAAATAAATGAAAATAACCATAATTAAATATTTATCAAATATAATATATAATGCTTATGTATATAATATGCTTATGTATAATATATATGCTTAAATATATAATGCTTATGTACTCCAATTTCATTTTATATATTATTCAATATAAATTCTCAAAATATAAAAATAATTTAAACATAATCTGAAAAATAATAGTTGATTATGATTGGATAAGATTCTGATTTATCCATTTAGTCGCATAAAGTCAAAATTCGAGCAATCGTTCATTCGATTTTTTATTCAGTAAATTGAATTATACAATATTTAATTCGATGGTTATATATATATTTTTTTTTTTTTGATAACTCGTTCAAGCAAATTTTTTTTCCCTTGAAAAAGAGAGAGTAAACATTACAGAAAAGAAAAAAAAGAAAAAAAGTTTCACGATAATTTATCGTAAAAATATGAAGCTCGTTTAAAATGCGAACGAAACAATTGACATGCGTATTATATTATATTTTCGACGATTTTCCGTTTATATTCTTTCCATTCGAGATTTTAATACGGATGAATTGCTGTTCCATGACATGATCAGAGAGATAACCGATGTATTTAGCGCCGAGCTAAATGAGATAGAATGTAATCGTTGGAAATTCGTATCTTCTTCTCTTTGCCACAGTTTTGGAAACCCATTTCCTGGAATTAAATATTCGCTTCTTTGATAATTGATATGATGATCTTTATGAATCGTTCAAATAAGATATGACAACTATGGTTTTTAATAATGATATCATTAATGTCTTTTTTTAAAATGTTTTGAAAACATGAATGAAAAATAAATATAAAGTTATTTTTACTAAATTTTTGATTGATTAAATCTTTTTTATTGTTGATTGAATTTTTTTTATAATAAGTGCATATTATAATATACTTTATCTTATTATATGTAATATTATTATGAATTAATTATCTACTGATAAATGTATAGGATTTTTGCGAAATTGTAATTACAATAGTATAAAAATGATATTTTTTTTATGTTCATATTTAATGAAAAACGTTTTAATTAAAAATTAAATTTGAAAGATTGTTAAATATATATCTATATTATAATTACAAATAAAAATAGTGGTGATTAATTAGGTAGGGCAAGTATTATTTAATTAGAAAATAAGTGTACACAATCAATTTTTAAATTTTTTATTTTATATTTTTAAATCTTACTTTTACATCAAGAATCATCTTTTTGATTTTACAATTTTGAAAAATTGTACAATCAAATTTTGTAATATTAAGGTTTATAATTTATTCTTTAACATTAGATTTACGAACATTGACTATATTTTTTTTACTGAAATCCGTCTTTCTGACGGTATATTAAAATGCAATTTTTTGTAAATTATTTATTTAAATTTATAAATTTTTATTTACTATTGTCTTCAATACATTTTTTATATGTAAACTCTGTCTTGAATATATACTTTCCTCATATATACTTATTAGATTTAATGCAAATATAGTTAAACTCCAGAAATTGAATTGAAGCTAGTATTTTGTTCGTCGTGATAGTCACTGCCCAATTCTTCAGCTAATTGAAAGAGAAAATTCTTTCGAAATTTGTTTACTTCAATTTATTAAATTTTGGTCTCTTTGTATAATAATCCAGGCATGATGACTGCCAAATCTAAAAACAATTATAAAACACATAAAGGAGCCATCTACGGAATCCTGCTTTCACAGTATTTTCTTCATTATCAACATCTTTTGTTTCACTTTTGCTTTCAATATCTGAAATAATACGCATTCTTTTTCTTTTATGATATGTATTGTAATAATTTTCACTGTCATCAGAATTTTTAATTTTGTTTATATCATCAAATTCTTCTTCATTTTCGCATAATTCGTTTATATCAGAATCCGATCCAGATTGGTTTTCATTTATGCTGGTTATTCTTTTTATTCTTCTTATTATTTTTTTTTAGTATTTTTTTTTTATCAATTCCATGTCTTTTAAAGACTTGCCCATAATAATAATAAATAAATGTAAAAAAATATATTTTTTTGAATAGGTTTTAAAAATATTTTGAAAAATTTAAATCTTCACTTACGAAAATAAATTTTTGCTAAACTTCCAAATAGCACCTTTTTTTTTTTTTTTTATAAAATACAATGTTGAAATTATCTCTCACGTAAATCTATTTGTTATTATAAAATAATAAGATAGATTCATTTACAAAAATCACTTCTTTTCTCTACAAAATTCCCGATGAAGGGATTATTTGTTATCATATTACAATTATAAACAACTTGTTTGATCATGTATTTATTGCTAAACAATCGTCGTTTGCTTAGTATTGTTTTTTTTTATTCATTGTTATTTCATTTTTATTATTTCGTAATAATTGATCTATATAAATTAACCCGTCAAATTGATGGATTTTTATAAAAATAGGAATACAATATCTAGAAATAATAAAATATAAATGTTCCAGAAAAAGAATAGAATAGAATATATATTTGTTGCATTTATATCATTATATCATTAAAAATCAATATATAATATTTAAAGAATAATGTTTGCATATTTCAGAATTTTTAAGCATAAAATTGAAAATCCATCAAATTGATAGATTCCGTAAATCTTGTGTTAAAATAAAAGATAAGATTATTTGAATTTTATAATTAAATTTTATTTTATTAAAATAATATAGGTGTGATATTCTTGATTTTGTTTTAATATATTTACAATATTTACAATATTATAAATTTTTTTTGTTTTAAATCATTTATCTTTTAATTAACTTTTTCGTTTAATTAAATAATATAAATTAATAATATAAATAAATATTTTATTTATATTAATAATATAAGTAAAAAATTTTTTATAAAATTTAATATTTTAGATATATTTTTTCGATTTATGATGAAAAATAATTTTTGTTTTATTAGAAATTTTTATTCCTTTTTTTGGAAATAATAATTTTATAGTTATTTTCGGATTTAATATTTTATATCTTATAAAATTTAAACAAAAATTAAAAATATTATTTTTAATCAAATATTGTATAACTTGAATTATTCGAAATTAATTTTGAAATAATAATTATAAAATAACAATAAATATCTATTAGAATTTTTATATTTTTTGAACACATTATATACAATGAAATAATTAATATTAAATAATATATAATAATATTTTAAACTAAAAAATTAAAAAAAATTCTAGAAATAAATATTTATATAAATAATTGCAAAATTGCAAGATTTATAGATTTTTATATTTTTTTAAAAAAATGCTATAACTAAATAGTTAATATAAAATATTATATAATATTTTTAAAAAAAATATATAAATACTAAAATTTTGAATTGAAAATTTTGAAGAGTACTTGTAAGACTTGTCATAATAGGAACCTGGATTTTAACAAGTAAAACCATAAATCGATAACCTTGAAAAGTATTTTAACGATGGTCATGGTTGATTTTTGTAATTTATTAGTTCTTACTTTAGAAATCTACAATTTGTTTCTGTCAAAAGTTTTCTTATAACTAAAGGTTGAGGAAAATCTTTAGTAAGGCCATAGAATTTGAATTTCCAGCTGGTTAAGAAAATTTTAAAGAAAATCATATGAAAATCTGATTAGGTTTTAATATTCAGAATTAGTTAGAAAAAAAGTTTAAAAAACTATTCTATTAAATGTAAATATTTTTTATTTTTTATTTTTATATGAGTAATATTTTATTGGTACATTTATTTAGATTTTTATAGACTCAAAAACATTTTGATTCTTATATTTATCAAAGGTACATACATGTATGTATTTATTGTTTACTTATTGCAATGAAATAATTTGCATTTCTGAATTGTTCGTACAGAAAATATTATCGTTATTTTTTATTAGTAGAATCTTGTATAAAGTAAATTTAATCGCATTGATAATCTTATGATGATAATTTAAA
This sequence comes from Apis mellifera, assembly GCF_003254395.2. Taxonomy (NCBI): domain Eukaryota; kingdom Metazoa; phylum Arthropoda; class Insecta; order Hymenoptera; family Apidae; genus Apis; species Apis mellifera. Next base: position 4,486,874 of record NC_037644.1, on the reverse strand, counting down.
TTTTTTTATTTGCAATAGATATATAATATTTCATTTATCATATAATCATATATCAAATTTCTTGATTTTATAACTGATCAGAAATAGATTCAGTATCTGATTGATATTTAATTAAATAATTTATAAAATCTTACTTTTATATATGTATATTGTAAATTAAATCATTTGATGAATTGAAAAATAATTATTATTTAATTTATTAATTATTTAGTTTGTTTCTTAATTTTTGTCAATAGAAATATTTGAAAATAAAAGGATTTTTTAATTTTTAATTTATTAATACAAATTCACAAGATTCATTGAAAAAAACATTACACTTATTAATTTTTTATAAACTAAATAAAAATCGTAATAATCATTATAAAGCAGTATTTTATTGAAAAATAAAAATTATTATAAAACATTGAATAAATATATTGATTAAAATATATTGATGCTACATTATTAAAAAAATTTAGAAACGTAAAAATATATTATATTAACAAATAAAAATTATCATAACATAATATTATGTTGAAAAAGTCAAACATTAATAATGATAAAAACAATAATTCAAAAAGCTATTGTTCATTAATTTTAAATGATCTTGAAATATGTCTTCAATCATTTTAAACAACTCTTTTCTATGTACGTAATTAGTATTTTTAAGATAGCTAATTATTAAATCTTATTTTATAAAAAAATATTATAAAAAATTATTATAAAAAATATTTTCAAATATTTTTCAATATCTATTATATAAGTTCTATATGTTGAAGAATTCAACAGAAAAATGGAACTAGTCTATTTAAAAAAAAAATAAAAGGAAAAATATAAGATAAAATTTAAATTCATCTAGATTAATTTATTATCTATTATTATTATTATAATATTCGTAAATATATATATTCTTTTTTTCTTTTATTTTTTCATAAAATTTTATCACTTATATCATTTTTTTCAATCTTTTAAATATTCATTTTTATCAAAATAATTTTTAAATTTCTATATAAAAATCTTATTCATAATATATAGTATATCTTATTCGTAGATATAGTATAATATAATTTATGTATTTTTCATATATATTTTTGATAAAGTATCAAAAAAGTAATTTTTCATAGATTAATATAAAATATGTTGTTAAGAACATCATATTAAATCTATTTTATACGAATACCAAAAATTGATTTTAATTTTCAAATTATTTATAAAAAATTTGATATTATATTATTGAATTCTACATTATGTATATATTTTAAGTATATGTACACAATATGCACAAAAGATAAAATCCTTAATTTCTAAACATAGTAAATAAATTTTTTTAGAATGGTAATATTTAGATTACAGTTCATTATAATCTTATATGATACAAATTTAATAAAAGATAATTTTAAAATAAAATGTCCTATTTTTTCATGAATTAAAATCGATTAAAATATTGTCCATGTCAGAACAAAAAATATTTCATCTAATAAATGTGTAATAAATGTCTAATAAAAAAAAATTAAAAATTTTATTTTATCATTTATAATTTGTATGCAAAAATATAAAATAATATGCAATGCAATATTTGTATAGTTCCCAATTAAAAATATTGGAATATTTCCATTCGAATTTATATGTTAATAAAATTACATTGAAATAGAATACTTTTGAAAAATAATTATTCTTTTATGATAAAACCTAAAGGTTAGCTATCTGAGGATATTAATGATAATAAATGATCTCTTAGACAATCCAAAAATCATCATAAAAAACTATAAAACCAATGCAGTTTTAATCAAAATCAAAAGAAAAAATTTCGACACAAATATAATAATGCGAAAAAATCAATGTAATAAAAATCAAAATCGAAATAACAAGTCGATTTGATGGAAGCGGCGTCCTCACCTTAGTATACCGCGAAGAATTTCAATCCCGCGTTGTCTCTCGAGCATAGTTTATCTGGAAAAGTCATCGAGCTGCTTCACTCGTATACACGTCACCCTCTTCTCCCTTCGCGAGAAACTCAACTTTCACCTAGCAACTGAAGAAAGCATATGGATGTTTCAGTAAAAGAGAAAGAAAGAGAGAGGCTTTTGCACGAATTCTCAGTTCGCATTCTACATCGACGTTACCGATGTTCAAGCTATGAAAAGAAAAGACCTCCCGGCCTCTTTTAATCGTGGAACCGACATGGAATTTAATGCCAGATGTAAACGAATGGGTGCCATTGTGAATTAAAATTAAATGTTAAAATGTCGTTTGAATAAAGGAAGATACTTTATGTGAGATTATCTCACGACAAATGCAGAAAATATGTTGATGCATTTTCGATAGTGAGATTTCTAAAATAATGTTTGTGGTATGCATTGTGATTTTATGCAAGAAGAGTTTCGACGATATTTCGGATATATTTCATAAGTTTCAATGTTAGTAAAGAAATAGAATTTTTGTGTATTGGATTATCTAATCATTATTATTTTTGTTTAGAAACATATTTCTTATTCAATGTTGAATAATTATAATTTATATATCTTCATAATGTATAATATATTTATATTGTATTAAATTTTTGTAAATAATTATAAATAATATACATGACAAAAAATAATTTTGTTATGTATAATAATTAAGTTCTTACATAAGTATTATATTAATAAAAGCGATAAAATTATTAATTAAATTAATAATATTTAGTATATTTATATTAGTTATATTAGTTATATTATTAGTATAGTAATATTTTTTTTATTAGTAAAATCGATTGTAGAATTAATAAGAATCAATTGTCTTGAATATTATTTTTTCATTGTAAATTTTTTCATTGTATCTCTCTTTTGAAAAGATTATATTATCATTTCTGTTTATATAGTTAATAAATACACACATTATGTGTACTGACATAAATGCTGTATATAACTTTTATTTATTTTTAATTTTTTCTAAACTTCTCTAAAAAAATCTATAACATTTATATTACAATAATTTGAAAATAATTTAAGAATAATTTTGTGTTAAAAATACTTTAAAAAATAAAATAATAATAATAAGAAAATAAGATTGAAATTATTAATTATATGTTTGCATTTCATATTTGTTTAGAAATCAGTAAAAATCAGTAAAAGTTACATATTCAATATACAATTTAAATGTTCAAAAATTTCTTTAACTTTTTAGATTTAAACTTTCAGTTGACAAAATTAAGTTATTATTATATTACTAAAATTAAAAAAACTAAGATGAATAAACTAAATTCATTAATTTTTCAAAATCGATTTTTAAAAAAATCATGTTATGCAATAAGTTTTGCTTAATTAAAAATTAACTAAAAATCTTAACTCTTAACTAAAAATTTAAATAATAAATTTAATAAATAATAGATCAAATAATAATGAAATATAATTGATTTTCAAAAAATATTATTTATATTAATCGATTTCTACATCTTATATTTATATTATTATTATTATTATATTATTATTATTATATAATATTATTTTTATATAATTTCATAAATTAAAATATTTTTTAATGAATTTCTGTAATATTGCTGTATTTAATTAAAAACTCTTTACGAAAACTAATAGATCAATTTTAAAAAACAACTCTCGAAGTCTTTCCCGCGATAAAACATGTAGAGATAAAACCTTAGGAAAAAAGGCGTGTAGATAGACGAAAGGAAGGAGCACTGTGGATATACACGTCCATCGTTTGCACGGTATGTGTTTGCCGTATCAGTCATCTGTTGACTCAAGTGGACTGTTAGACATCGCTAACGCAAGCCTATTCCACGACCGCATGAACGCCGACTGTTTCTCCCTTTGCCAATCATTGCCGAATATTGCGATGACTGGAATGTAATAACAATCGATGTTCCCGAGCTTTACATAGTCTGAGTAACGTGTTTGAGGCTCGCGAGGAATTGTGACAGCTTCATGCACAATCGGCATACAATTGGTTAATATAATTTTCATTCTTTACACTAATGATAAGTAATTCGGTTTTTGAAGTTTCAATGAAGTTTTTTCAATGATAAATTAGATATTTATTCCAACTGAAAAATTTGATTGGTTTGTGATTGGTGATTTTTTGGTTTGTACAGAATAGTTTCAAAAAATAGAAATGATAAAATTAGAAATCCTAATCTATGATTAAGTTAAAAGATATAATCAACTATAAAAGTGATAAAGATTTGTTCAATTTTTTGAAATCAATTTTTGAATTATGGATATGATTTTTTAAAGTTAAAATTGAAAAAAATTTAAATTAAAAAAGAATAGAAAGATAGTTGATAAAATATTTTATGTTTTATATTTACTGAATATTCATTTAGTATGATGTAATATTCTTAGATCATAGTCTATTGTTGTTCGATTTTGATTTGGATGTTGATTTTTAGATGTTTGATATCATTATAAAAATAAAAAAGAAAGATTTTCGAATTGGACATTGGATTGTTTTGGAATATAAAGAAGAAGAGTTAGAAATATAGAAAATTAATATAATTAAATATTAGATAATAAAGATATTAGACTTTATTTTTTGTGTTTTGAAATTGATGATAATTTATATTTGTAGTTTATGATTGTTTAGAGAAGAGAGTGATTAATACGAATTGCTTTTTGATTCTCAAAACAAAGATTTTCTCTTTTTATAATAGAAAAACAAATATTTTTTTTTTTTAATTAAAGAAAATTTATATATATTGTATAGCAAATTTTTTCATAAGAAAACATTTCATATTTTAATTATATGAATTATATTAAAACATAGACTTTTTTTTATTAAAAAATAAAAAATATTATTTATGTATATAAATTTATAATGGCTTTCATTTACTATTTATTTTATTCACCATAGGATGTATATGAATTTCAATTAAAATGAATTAAATTTCTCAGTATTCAATTAATTATTTATAATGCATTATTGTATTATTTTGTCATTGAGATATCTATACGAGATATCTAAATGTTAATATCATAAAAAATTCCAATTTTAGATAAATATAAATAAATGGCAAAGAAATTTATACAATAAAATAAATTGCAAAATTCAAAATTATGATAAAAATATTTTATTACATTATTCATTTAATATATACAATGTTAATATACAATGTTAATATATTCATAAGAGAATTTTGAAGGATTATTTTTAGATAGACAAAAATTTATATACGAAAATGTTGATGAAATTATTTATTAAATTATAAGCAATTAGAATTTGTATTAAATGGAGCAACGAACAGAATATAACTGTAATGAAACCAAAAGCGATCTCTCTATCGATCTATCTATCTCATTCGATCTCTCATTCTTCATTTCCATTTTGCTTTATTTAATGCAAATTTCGATTCTTTATTTAATTATATATAATTATATATATAATTTAATAAATAAAATTTCATCGATATTTTTGTTTTGATATTTAAAATCAATCTTCGCACAAATATATAAACATTGTATATTATTATCTTATATAAAATAATTTAAAAATTATATTTAAAATTATGAATTTTTATATTCGGATACAAAATCGTAAATGTTTTACAAATTTTATTTCGTATTTACAGTAATAAATTCAATCGTGATGAAAATGATGTTCATTTATCGTGAACATATTTCTATCATTAATTATTCATTGAATCAAGAGATGTTTTATATTTTATGTTTTATATATTCGTTGAATATATTCATTTAGTATGACGTAATATTCTTAAATCATAGTTTATAGTTGTTATTGTTCATTGATATTAATTTTTATTATTCTATGTAATAGTATGATATGAAAAAAAAAATAGAAATAAACTAATATGAATTCTGAAACTAAATTCATTAATTTTTATCAAAGCCGATTCATATCTCGATCATGTTATATAATTAATAGAAGTTATGTATTTAATATAATAGGAATCATAACATTAATTTTGATATCTTATTTACATTAGACAGAAATAAAAGAAAATATTACGAAAAAATGATTAAAACTTTTTAAATATAAAAAAAAAATAGTCTTCCATATGCAAAACCATATAATTTACAAATTGAAATTGTAAAAATTAAGAAAACTAAATTAGATTATTTTTATTTATCTATTTATTTGCTTCATCCTTATAAAATTCTAAATAAAAAAAATTTTGATTCCTTAGATATGAAATGTATAAATATTTATTTTTTTGCTGAAAAAAATAATAAATTCTATATTATAAAATTACTTATAAGATATCAAAAAATTATAAAAATTATCAATATATCATTTAATAAGATTTAAAAAAAAATATAATAAAGATTAAAAAAAAACTTATTTCTCTATTAAAAATTCCGATATTACTTATTGATCAACATAAAAAATAATTAATTTTAGAAAATTTTAATTCGTGTAAGATTATTATCATTTTAAAAAAATAATTTTAGATAATTTTGTTTTATTTATAAAAGAAATATCGAAAAAAATCTAAAATTTCTTTTTCGAAAAAATATTAAAAATAATAATATATTACTATATTTAAATTAATAAATATAGTATGGAAAATATAATTTTAATCTTTAAGAAAAAAATGAAAATAATTACAAACTTATTATTAAAATGCTATCTATTTTATCAGAATACTATAAAAAGAGTTATAATCGATCCTGAAGAAAAGAAACAATCGATAGATTTTGTTTCGGTTGTGTGAGTCATTCGCACGAAAGTTCTTCCTCGTAAGAAGTCTCTCTTAGCCAAAATCTGTAACTAGCAATTGAAGAAAAGATAAATATTTTTGAACTCGTGTGCATCAAATCATTTCGACTTTTGCTAGAATCAAAAGAGAGAAAATAAAAGAAAAGAATATAAATTATAAGGAACAGAAACATCTATCATTTACATATAGATATATATAAGATATATATATATATATATATAAGATATTACATATATATATATTCGAAAAATCTTTAAAGAATTATTAATATAATTATTAATAATTATAAAAGTCAAAATAAATACAAAATTGTATAAAAAATATGTATAAAAAATATTGATTAAATTTTATTTTTTAAATTATAAACAATTTAAGTTTATATTAGATGAAACGAAACAGACTGAGACAGTGAAATGGATTACTTCATTCTATTTATTTCCGTCTCGTTTCGTGTAACTTCAATTGCTCATAATTTAGAAAATAAATCCTAAGCAATTTTTTATATGATATAATTTATATTATTTTATATGATAACTTTTGTCTTTGTTTTGATCTTTAGAATCGATTCTCCAAAAATTAATATATTTTGTTGTTCCATTCAATTCATATGTCACGAATAATAAAATCATTAAAATTCTTTTTTTGAAATGAAAAATATTCAAGTAATTAATTAATATTGTTCATCTTTTTGATTTAAAATTACATTAGATGTTTAACTGTATCCCATTTATCACATATCACATAAATTTAATATAATTATAATTAATTATTTCTATGATGAAAGTGAGAACGAGTGGCGATATACTACCTAATTTCCAATTTCATTACGGATTCCATGGTTTATGAATAAAATATGAATCGTTAACGAACGAAATATAATGAATAGTATCAATGAGATGGAAAGATGGATGAATGAAAATATTCGCGACATGTCAATAAAACAAAATCATTTCGGAAGAAATAAAAATGAAAAAATAATTAGATTAAAACAATATAGTGAGAATATATATATATATTATAGTATATTATGACAAATTAATAATAAAAGTAGAAGAAGAAAGAAGAAAGGAAAAATCGGAAAGAAATGTTAATTTTATCAATTTAATATCAGGTAAAGAAGTTGCTATGTTTATAGAGAAGTAACAAATTTTTTTTATTAAGTTTTAATCAATTTCATTAAATCAAATAAAAAATATAATCTATAATCTATAATATAATCTATCTGTATCATAATCTGTATATAATCTATTTTATTCAGTAATATATTAGTATTCATAAATATTTAAGCATTTGATAAAATTGAATTAAAAGTGACATTATTTTTCTAATTACATATACTTTTAAGTAGAAATATATTATATTTGTATTCATGTACACAAAAATATCATATATTCTTAAATAAATCTATTTGGCTGATATGGATATAAAAAAAATCGTAAAATAAAAAGATTAATTTTTAAAAATTAATTATTCAAATTGAATTATTATATATAATTATATTAATTATTTTTTTATATAAAATATAAAATTTTATATTATATTTTTTAATAAAATACATTAAAGAGTATTTTTATATAATAATTTATCTAATTTTTTTTCGGTTTCCTTAAAAGTATACATGTTCTTATATAAATTTTTTATTATTTTAATATATTATAAATATTATACTATTTTAAATTTATGAAATTATATTTATTGTGAAGTAAAATGAAATTTCACAATTTTATTAATTGAAAAGAAATTATTTTAATTTTTATATTAAAAAAAAAAATTGAAAAAAAATGAAACAAATAAAAAGAAAATAAAAAATTATATAGTTAGCTAAATATTGGAAAGGAGAAATTTAAAATATAAGAAAAAAAGAAAACAGAAAATATTGCAAAAGATAATATGTACAATAATATGAACGAATAAAAAAAAATTAGATAAAAAATGAGAAAAATCGATATTGAATCGATAAAAGATAGTGAAAATAAATATTGAGAAGAAAGAGTTGAAAAGATAATCGAAATTAAAAAATAAAAGAAGAAAGGGAAAATATTAAACAAAAATAAATATATACCTAAAAAAAAAAGTTTAAAATGAAATGAAAAAACTAGGTACTTATTTATTATAAAAATTTCAGAAAAAAATGTTCTTTGTATTGAAAAAATATAGAGGTAAGAAAATTTATATATAAGAAATAAGAAAGAATAATAAAGAATAAAAAATAAATGAAAGAGAAGAAAATTGATATATATATATATATATATATATATATATATATATATATATATATATATATATATGGAATATAAAAAATAAAGAAAATAAAGATAAAGAAAATAAAAGATCATGTAAAAATTTAAAAGAAAATAAAAAACACAGAATAAAAATATATGATTAGAAAGTAAAAAAATTAGAATAGTAAATAGTAAAGAAAATAATAAAATAAATAAACAAATAAATAGATAGATAGATAAAAAAAAAATGCAACATATAATATATAAAACAAAATGTAAAAAACATAAATAAACATGAAAAGACTAAAATGAATAATATAATTCATAAAATGAAAATGATGAGAAGATTTATGAAAAACATTTGTAATATTTTAATAGATATTGAAAGAAAAACGGAGATAAATAAAATAATAGAAAATGTCGAGGAAAAGACAAATAAAAATATATTTAAAAAAAAATGAAGATAAAGAAATAAGAAAATTGATTAGCCAAACAATGATATAAAATTTTAATAAAGGAGAAAAATAAAAGTAAAAAAGTAGAAAATTAAATTAAAAAGATAGAAATTAAGGAACTGAAAATTCTGATGATATAAAAAGATATGATACAAAATGAAAAGAACTTATACAAGGAATAGAGATTACAAATATAGCGGAGAAAAAGAATCAAAATCAGAAAAATAAAACGGAAAAAATCATTTTAAAAAACTCGTAAAAGAAAAAAGAGAAAATAAGATAAAATGGATGTAAAGAGATAATTACATGTAAAAAAAACTGTGCAGGATTGAAAAAGAAACGAACATTGTAAGAATTAAAATGGAAAGAAGGACTAAAATCGATTGTAAGAACTAAAATCATAAAAGAACAAATAGAGCAGAAGAATGGAGAAAAGCAAAAGAAAAAGGGCAGAGAAATACACAAATGAGATAAAGAAATATCGTTAAAGAACGACAATGTAGAAAAAACGTACCGAAGTTTAAGTTTAAATATGAAATATCAAAAAAAAATGAGGAAAAAAGAGATATAAGGAAAAAGATAGGAGAGCGATAGTTGAAGGAAAGTAATTATGAAATAATAGGAAATTCTGTAATTCAGGAAAAGAAAAAATAAAGAATATATTATATCATTTACTTCAATGAATAATAGCTTTTATTAAGAAATCTGATCAAAACTAATTTCATCAATGTATGTTTGAAATTTAAAATTGGGAATTATTTGATTTTTATTTTATTTGATAAATTGATAACATTTTTTTGTATATACATATATATGTATTTAAAGATTTATTAAATATTTTTTAAATTGAAATATTATTTATTGTTACTTTATATATATAATTGGAAACTATATAATTTTATATATAGTACATGATTGTAATTAATTTTATATATATTATTATATTTTTTTTTATATCTTACATGTTTTATCTATCTTACATATTTTAAATTTAAAAAAATTTCTTAAAAAAATTATAATATAATAACATAACAAAAATATCATATAATATATCCAATTACACATATAATAGAAAAGAGAAAGAAAAAATTGAAAATGATGATGAGAAAACGAAGATAGAAAATATTCCTTGAAATCGATACGAAAATCGTAGACCTTCATTATCCAAAAGAGAAATGAATTCTGAAAGAAAATTGCGAAATCCCCTAGACATTCAACTAGTGAGTAACAGTAACTAGGGACGATTTTTCTTGTAGCTTCAGGGAAAATTGCAGGGGACACATAAAACTTAGGGCGATAGCAATTGCGCAAGCACATATATATCATAGTCGAATATTTGATATTGCAAAGGTTAAAAATCAAGAGAGAATTACTCGTTTCCAATGACGTATTTAGTACAATAATGTTTATTTATATCGTGATTGAAATAAAATTGGATGCTTATAATTGAGACAAAAATTCTTGTTAAATAAAAAAGAAAATTTGTATCATTTGATAATTGATTATCAAAGAGATTATATAAGATGTTGATATGATTTTCTTTTTGATTTATTATTATTTCTTATGATTCATTTTTATGATTCATTTTTACATATTGTATTTATTTAATTAATATCTGTTAGGAAAATTAATGAATTTATGTAGAAAAGAAATGTCAATTTTTATTTTTAGTTTTTTCAAAAAAATAAAAAAATTTCTGGATAAAATTTCAAAAAGTTTTGATAGCTAATTGACACAAAATTTGAAAAAACATTAAATATCAAATATAAAATTTCAATTTCGAGTATTTATTAGTTTTCCAAATATTACCAAAAAATATTTAATACTATACATTGAATTTGATTATATAAACGTGCAATATATCAATCTTATTGTTTTCGTTATAGAAGTTGTTAAATATCTAATAATCGATTTCGTTTTTATGTAAAAGTTTCAATTGTTTTTAACATGATAAATCGTGAAAATATTGATAATCCCGCTTTAAATTCTTATCTAATCTGATATTCATTCAATTTAGTTTCTATTCAAAGTGTGCCTAAAATAATAGCAATTCTGCATACTTGATGCTTTTACATGCAAATAGATTTTCTTTTTTTTTTTTTATTCTCATTCGTATCAGTATAATACTTATTTAAAATTTGGTAAATTAAAATATGTTTAATTTTTTAAAAATGAATGATCAGATTTTTGATAGATAGATGAATATGTATTATGAATATGTATTCTATGAATATGTATTATAGTTACTAAAACAATATATCATAATAGTATAAATAGATTACTTGTTATTATCAAATATCATCGATTAGTAGTACAAATAGTAATCTATTTGTATAATAAACGAGTATTATTATATAGTAAAAACTGTTGTATTATTTATATTATTTGTTGTAATATTTGAATAGCCACGATTCAATGTATTAATTATATCTATTTCTTGTTTTAAATATAGTTCAATAATTATATAGTATTGAAAATTTATTGATATCTTGGATATTAATAATTGTCTAAAACTAAAATTTCTTATATAAGATTCTTTCTTTTTTTTCTCTATCATCTTTTTTTTCTCTATCTTTCAAATTTCGCGTCGAGAGATGATCAGAATTTTTTAAAATTACAATTAAATTGTTTTGTATTAATTTTTGGTTTGTTTTAATTTTTCAATAAATTGTCCAATAGATTTAAATTCTTTCGAACAAAATTATTTAATATAAAATAATGATATAATAAAATAATATAAATATATTCCAAAATAATGAATATATGTATAATTAAATTATAAAATTGTGAATTATTACTAAAAATCTGAATTATTACTAAAAATTCTCTGATTTAAAATTCATCAAAGATTATATACAATTGATAGAATTTATTGATATTTTTGAATGAAATTGTTCAATAATACATGTAAAAAGATTTAATACAAAAAGTTTGCAAAATATTTTCATATTTTACTTACGTTTTCATATATAAAAGAATCATTTAACGTTATCATTTTAATTCTTACTTTAAATTCAATTAGAGTTTCAATCGAACAAAAAAAATTTTTCTTAATAAAATTATTAATTTGAATAACATAAATTATTAAGAAACAAAATAAGAATTAAAAATTATCAATTAATAAAAACAATAGTTCAAAATATATATATAAAATTATCATTTTAAATAAATATAGATTATTTATATTAGCCCATATTTAAAAATTCAAACTTTCTAAGCAAAATCAGCAGAATAATATTTTTTCAATTAATTAAATAATATATATATATATATTTATTATTAGAATGCTCAATGAATCAATTAATAATTGATAGAATAATTAATGATAAAATTATAAAAAAAGAATAGATGAAAAAAATCTATCTAAGAAAGTTTTATTTAATTATAATAATTAATAATAAATTTAATCAAATAAACATAGATAATGAAATAATGCAATTTTTTCGATATAAAAATTTTTTGATAAAAAGATTGATTTTTTTCTAACAGATAATTTTTATTATTTCAAAATATAAATTAAGAAAATGTAGAAATTAATATAAATAAATATTGAAAAAATTTGATATTAATTAGAAAATTTTTTTCTTATGTATAACAGTTTTAGTTATAGATTTAATAAAATTAAATAAAAATAGATTTATAATATAATATATTAAATTATAAGTTTATTTTTATTTATTTTTTTAGAAATAAAAATTTAATACTTTATTTTACATAATTATATTTATATATTTATATTTATATAATTATTTATATAATTATCAAAATTTTTTTTGGTTATTCTATATTTGTAATCGATCATATATCGATTTATAATTTATGTATTTGAAGTAAAATTGATTGATTTCAGAATTTTTATGTATTTGTAAAACGATTTATATTTTTGTTAAAAATGCTTTTTTCATCAATGCTCAAGTTTTATTTATTTTTCTTTGTATTTTATTTTTATTTTATTTTTGTTTATTTTCAAATTTACTTTAGTTATTTGATATCCGAAATCACATCTATATTGTTATTTTAAACAACTTTGGTGCAATATTTTCAAAATAGATTAATTTTTTAATATTTTTATTACCGTATATTTTCTATAAATGTGTCTTCCGCAATCGAATCGATGGTTTTTTAATAATAATGATAATGATTTGAAGCTGAAAAATTTATATTTCGTGAAGTTTATTAAGAATAATTTTAAAGAAATTTTGGAAATTATAGATATAGATATTATTTGAAATTATATATCGTAGAAATGATTTCGATATTAAAATATTTTCATTTTTTTTTAACGGTACAAATGTATTTTTTCCGTAAGAATAAAGTTAATAATTTAAAAAAAAAAGTTAATAATTTTTGTTATTTATATATTTATAATATTACGTATAGTTATAATTTATAATTAGTTTATAAGTTATAATTTATAATAATTTAAAAAAAAAGTTAATAATTTTTGTTATTTATATATTTATGACATTGCGTATAGTGATAACTTTATATAAAATTATTAAATTGATAAAACATAAATGATATTTTAATAATTTTATTATTTGTTTTATTATTTATTTCAAAATTTAATCGAATTTGATAATTAACTTTATGATTATTATTATTCACTCATAATATTTATTTATAAAATGCAATAAATAAGTTTTTTAGAATAATATCATTTTTCTATATAACACCCAATTTTTACATAATATATATATTTATATAATATATTTTTATATATGCAAAAGATTTTTTCAATAAAAGAATATTTGTATAGCCTTATTATATTATATTATTATGAATTCATTTAATACATATTATTGAATACAATTAAAACAAATTATCATGTTTTACGTAATATTTTATATTATTAATATATAATAATTATATATAATTATATATAATTTATATATTATATATAATTTATATAAAAATAAAAATAAAGGTCTATAAATGAAATGAAAAAGGTCTATAAGTAAATGGAAGGTCTATTAATGAAAATTAAATATAAAAAAAATTATTGTTTAAAATTTTTGTTTCTTATAAATAATAAAGAAGAACGAAAAAATAAAATGTGGAAATAAATAATTTATTGAATTTATTAATTTTTGCAAATTTTGGAGAGAAATATTTGTTAATTTCTGTGAATTTATAAATAAATAAATATTATTTTTTCAAATATTTATAATTATTTAATATTTAATAATATTTAATTTTCATGTCCATATATATAATCATTTTTATACCTATTAGCATTGATAAGTTGTATATAACTATATGCCGAATATTACTATTTCATTCTTTTTTTGATAATAATGATATTGTCATTAAATACAGAAAAAATTTCCTTAATAATTTCTGTTTTATTTAATTAGTATACTATTTTATATTTTAAAATAACAGTATTTATAATGAATTTTTAATTTTTTCAGTTGGCTAAAAATTGGCTGAATTTTGCTAAAAGCAATAGAATAAACTTTTTTTATTCATAAATTCTTTTGCAAAGAAATCGAATTTGAGAATTGAATGAGTAATTAAATTCCTGATTAAACATATTCATTCCTCAATTGTTTCAAAAATAATATCTTATTCAACAAAAATTTTATAATATTCTTTATTTTTGATATATTTTTATTTTTTTCTTTTAATTTTATTTTTTTCAAAATAAAATCAAACTATTGTAATTTTTTTACACTTAATTTATCTATTGTTTCGAACCATAGAATTTTCCTTATTCTATTAAAATTTTTTTAACTTTTTATTTAAATAAGATATTGTTAGATAACATATGCACTCAAAAATTGTAAAATAATGTTTTATTATAACTAACAAAATATATTCGACTTCAACCTTTGAAAATTTATTAAAAATATTATTTTGAAATGTAAAATGTACATACGTAAATATATATATATATATATATATATATATATATATATATATATATATATATGAAATACATGAAAATAATAAAAACAAATAATTTTATATTATATATATAATAAAGGTTGTTACTTAAAAGCACAACTTCTCATCAACAGATCGAATAACCATTGATTATATATATTTTAGTAGAATGTATCTACTTAATGATAACATAACAATGATATAACTGTATATCGGTTCGATAACATATCTAAATATTTTATTAATCATGAAACGATTGCTATTTATATGTTATTTCCATATTGACAATTAATTAATCATTGCTGATACTATCTTGATGATGAACTGAATGAAACATGAAAAATTAATAGAATTATTTTAATATTCATTTTTGTATGATATAACTTTATGCGAAATATATATCATGTAAAAAAAAAAAAATAATATTGATTGAAATTATAAATTTTGACATTTTTGTAAAATCAATAATGGTCAGGAATATGATGCTGATCAAGCATAATTTTATTAAATGTTATTAAATAAAAAAAATTTTAATTTTTATTTATTATTAAGTTAAATAGTAAAAAAATAATACTTTATATAACATTAATATTGACATGTATAAAAGTATTTCTTTGTAAAGTTATAATAATAAATATATGTTTTTTAGGATTTCTGTGGATTAAATACTTTTATTTTTTCATTATATTTTTTTTTCATAATAAACAGAGAAAATTATTTTTTTTATTTATTAAATTGATCTAACTTTTTATATATATTTTATATATATTTCATATTTATAGCATAGCTATATATTTTACATTTTAAAATTACAATATTTTTAAAAATTTTTGTATTGATTAAATTTTCTATTTAATTGAAAACATTTTTTGGAATAATAAAATTTTATATCAAAAATTTCAATCCAATAAAATATAATATAAATGTAAGATTTAATTAATTATTAATATCATTAATATTATAAATTATATACAACAAAAATTATATAAAAACTTTAAAACTTGATACTTAAAACGGAATTAAAAAAAATTCTTGTCTATAATAAATAATATCAAATTCCATTGAAAATAGTTTTGAAATTTATTCTGAACATTTTATCTAGCTTGAATTTAGCCTTGTCTAATGCATATTACTCACGTATTTTTAGTACATATATACGCAAAGAAATGTCCAGAGCAAGCAAGGAACAGAATATTATCTCAAATACACCAAGAGGTGACTGGAAGCTTATCGAGATAGACACACTTCTACCACACAAAACGCAAATCTTCTGGGACGTTTCTTCTGATATAAAATAAAATAAAGAGGCTAGCAAAAAAAAAAAAAAAAAAAAAAAGAGATCTTTATTTTTTTTAATATAATTAATAATGATGAAATTTAATATTTTATCATTTTATATATAATTTATATTATTTGATATTTAAATTGTTATTTTGATATTTTATTATATTTATATTGTTAAATATAATTTATAATTATTCTTATAATTGTTTACATTAAAAAATTTATTATTAATTATATTTGTAAAGATTTATTTATAATAATTCTACTTGTATTATTCATATTTACTAAAGTATATAATATACATATAGTATATAACATTATATATATATATATATATATATATATATATATATAAAATATAAAAAAAAATTCTTTTAAAGTATTGAAAGTATTTAAAGTATTGAATGAAATTTATTTTACAAGTTATAATATTTAATCATATTTCTGGTCTAAACGTTTAATATTGTCCTTATAAATATTTTTTATCATATTCAGTATATATAATAAATATTAATTTTATATGTATATATATATACATATATATACTCGACTTCAAACATTATAGTTTGTAAAACATTAATTTTATTTATTTATTTATTTATTGTGATTTATTATAATTAATTTTCTTTAATTTCAAAACATTCGTTGTATTTATTGAAAACAAATTTTTATTTGTTTAATATTTATAATTTAGTTTTACATAAAAAAAAGCAAAAATTAAATAATAGAAAAATTTAATATTGAAAAAATTATTCAAATATTTAATAAATAAAAAGTAAAAGTATTTAAATAAAAAAAACAAAAATAACAAATTTTTATAAAAGTTGAGTTTACATTTGATAAGTTTACAGTTTCTTTTTATATGTAACACGTTTTGATTAAATTTTACAAATATTTAAGTATTTTTTATTTTTAAGAATTATCTTTTCTTCATTTTTATTCATTCAATTAATAAATTTATAATTTATAATTTTTTTTTATATGTGTTGTTATGCTTATTCAATGATTCAACTTTTTACATAAAAATATTTATAATTGTACAAGTTACTTATAATTAATTTAATTTGATAAAATTTATAATATCTGATTATTCTTTTAAATTAAAAATTTATTTTTCTTTAGTATATCCTGTAATATTAATAAATAGTGAAAATTTTTCATTTGTTAGATGTGTACAATATTGTAAGAATATATTGCGTATGATTTTACAATAGAATATATTACATAACAAAAATAAAAAAATTGTTAGATTTATATATATCAAAAATCAGTTGATTTATTATTTAAGAATTAAAAAATAAACTGAAAAAAATTGAAAAAACTAAATAAAATTTATGTTTCTTTTAATTAAAATAAATGTTTTAATATATTAAAAAGGAATCAATTCAATTCAATTAGAATAAATAAATATATAAAGTAATATCTTCCAGTTATTTTTATTGAATATTAATTTATAATAAATTACAATAATTGAATATATTTAAAACAAAAATTCTTATATTTTTCCAATTTCTACTTTTTTCTTGTTAATTATTTATTGCATCAAAAAATTTTCAAAATAAAAAATTCACATAATCATTCTGTTTCTGTATAAAACATATAAATTTTCACGATTCTAAATACTTTTCTGAAAGAAATAGATATTTTTCCATATATGAAAAATATTAAATTATAATTAAAACTTTGATTATAAAATATTGATTTTAAATTATTTATTACTCTAAATTTAATTATTTTAAAATTTAATTCGATAATTAAAAATTACACATGTAAAATTTAAATATCGAAGGTTTATCAAAATTTGAAATATGGTTAATAAAATGGTTAATAAAATGGAGTAAAAAAAATCGAATTTACAGAAAATATTATATATATATATATATATATATATATATATATATATATATATATATATATAATATTTATATATTATTATTATTTATATATATATATATAAAAGATTACATTGTTCAAAATTTCGCAAGTTTACAATGTTTATTATTTGCAAATTCAAATAATAGACGTAACTAAATTAACATCTGTTTGTATTAGGTCACACAACGATAGTTCAAGAATCCGTCTCGCGTATATCTCCCAACTCTCTTGTATTGTGTACATTATTCTATATGATCGGATATAAAATATGAAGAAGCGACGAACATATAAAATATGAAGAGATGTCAGTTCATGTGCCAAAATTGTGGCACACTGAAATGTTGCTTATAGTTTAGTTCGATTGCTAGAATTTGACATGAAAGAGATTTGACTACCTAAAGTCGGCTATTAGTGAAGATAATTCAAGTGTTAAATTTTATAAAGCAGTCAAACTCTCTTTTTTCTAAAATAGTTTTTATTTTATACCATCTTTATTTTTGAAAAATTTTATACTAAAAATATAATTCTAAAAAACTTTTATTATATATTTATTATATATTTATTATATATTTATTATATATTTATTATATATTATATTATATTATATAGAATTTTAAATTTAGAAATTAGATGCAATTATTAAAAATATTAAATATATTAAATATATTAAATATGTTAAATATATTAAAAATATTAAATATATTTTTATCTATATTATAATTTCCTTTAACTTAAAAAATATTTCGATATCCAAATATTGATTCATTAAAAGATAAAATAAAATTTATAAAAATATATTAACAAAAATACATATAATTAACAAAAAATAAATTAATGAATACAAATGGATAGAAAAATCCAACTAATAACAACAAATAAAAATCAAAATAAAACATATAATTATAATTTTATTTTTATTCGTAGAGAATATGCATTTATAAATTTTAATACGAAAAGATGACTTCAAAAAACGATAATCTTTGATGCAAATTATAGTACATGATTTTGTTGTAACATTAGCACGAATTACATTTTCCGCATTATATTCTAATCAAACGGTACCGGATGCGACAGATAGAAATGTGTACATGTCGTGTTAATTAAATGCAAATATCCTATTTTATTTGTCACATCATGCGACGCTTAGTCACATTTTTATCTATCAAAAAAATCGAATGGTTTCTTCATGTAAAATATTAATTCTCTATGGAAATAAAAAATATAAACAGTAAACTTCAAATTTTTGGTAAAAATTAATGAATTTGTTAATTTTGATATGTTTTAAAATTTTTATAAATTAAATTATGAAAATATTAGATGAGAATTATTTTGTAACAATTTTTCAAAACAGAAAAGGTATATAGAATATTAACATATTCATAGAATAAAAATTTAAAGGTTGATTCTAAGAATCAAAATAAATACAAAAATTGATATATAAAAATCGATTAAGCTTATTTATTGAAATAGTAATTAATATTCGTGATTAATGTTACATAAAGAAAATAGAAAGAATATGAGATCGTTCCATCTTCATTTCATTTTCATCGCATTCTGTTTTCACTTTTCCATTGTTTTTTTAAAAACTTAAATTTCTTATAATTTAATAAATAAGTTTCAACTGACATTTTTGTATATTAACTTTTTGTTTATTTTGAAAATATACATTCAAAAATATCTCGTGAATATATAAATTATTTTGAATAAATAAGGAATAGTAAAATAATACATGTAAATATGTAATATAAAATATATAACATATATATATATATATATATATATATATATATATATATATATATAATATATATAACGTAATATAAAATATGTATTTATAAATTATGTGTAAGATAAAATTATAAATCGACAATGAAATTTATAACACTATAATTTATATTGTTATAACACAAATAATTTAGTTAAAACTTAATCTAATTCGATCTAAAAAAAAATCTAAGCGTTTTATATTTGAAAAAAAAAATAATGCTAGCAAATAAAAAATAGAAAACAAAAAAATGAGAACAAAAAAATATAAAAGTAATTTTATCGGAAAGTTTAATTGCGAAGGAAGTTTGTGCTCTCAATATTCTCCTTTAATTGGCCTGGGCTGCATTTTCTTATACATAACCAATAAGCGCATTTCTCTGATAGTGACCACTTCTGCATGAATTATTTCCATGTACTGCACATTTCGAAAGGGTTTTTCTTCGTTCTTCCATGTTTTCCTCGTATACTCAGAAACGTCGTGTTGCGACACGATCGGCAAATCGCGAGAAGCTACGTCGGCTGTTTTATTGCGGACGTAATAAAAGTCGCTGCAAGCCCTCCCACAGTGCATCGTACACATGCGGTTCGTCTTCTCGTTTTCTTCTATCCATTTCGCAACAAATGATTTTGTATAGAAAAACGATCTTTATTCTTGTCTGACGTTTTATTTTCAAATGAAATAGAGAATTCTTTATTTTTTCTTATAGTTTATAGCATTATTTTATTATCCTTTTTTTTTATAACATTTATTAGTTGATTGTTTTTAAAAGTTTCATTTATTGCGAGAAAATTTTTCTGTTACGAAAAATTATATCAGTATTTAAAAGTGTGATAATACAAAAAAATAAGTTATAAATTTTGATGATTTTTATTCTTCGCCTAGATTATGTATATCTAAATGTAATAATGTTTCTATGCTTCATGAAATATGATGTAATACTATATGAAATATATGATGTAATACTATTTCTTTTATAATTTATACAAATTTAATTTTTAAAAACACAAATTCTGATTAAATTGGATTAATAAATTATTAATTAAAGATATTTTCAATTATAGAAATTTTCGTATTATTGATATGATAAAGTCAATAACTTTTATAGATAGAATTTTATTACATGAAAATTAGAAAAAGTTATTATTAGTAAAAAACAAACAATTACTAATTTTAAATCTTATCCCTAGTGAATTGATTATTTTTATTGAATTTAATGAATTATTTTTATTAAATGAAAATTCATTGATGTTTAGATATATAACGGTGTTTATAATCGATTATATATATAATAATTATATATATAAAATTAAAAACTGACGAGGATTTGTTTGATATTATGAATATTTAATGGTTTTTCTTAATTTTTTTTTCGTTTGTAATAATTAAATTAATAAAAATAAAATAATAAAAATTTCGCATAATTTTATTGACAAATGAATAATTATTAATAGTGACTAATTTTATTATGATTAATATTATCATTAATATTATTGATAATATTATAATAATATAATAATATTAAGATATTAATTGAATATTTTATTAGTATTAAATTACTGAAAAAATTTAAATTCAAAATTTTTTTAAAATTTATAAAATTCTATATATTTTTCACATTATTATTGTGTATTTATAAATGTATTTAAAATATGAAAAATATAAATTTATCTATTTGATCTTCTCAATGATCTAGTATAACAATTAAAAAATAATAGCAATAATGAAATTGTAAATTATTTTTATTTATTCTAAAAATATATTAATACATTTTTGATATTTTTCTATATTAAAAATATTATATGATGTAAATATATAATAATATAAAAAATTGTATTGTAAATATTACATAAAATTTATCAAAATTATTATTCTAAAGAAATAAAATTTTCGAATATATAAAATATTTTAAATTAATGCATATATAACATTCATGAAATGTTTTCTACAAATATAAAAAGAGAAATTGTAAAAAAAAAAAGATCATGATTTTAAACCAAAAATTGAGGAAGAAATATCAACAAAGCACAAGTTATTTATATATTACATATATATATACGATCAAATATTATCATTTGAAGAGTATATAATATATAGTATAAGTATATAATATTAATCGTACTGATAAAAATGATAACAATATGATCGTTTATTGATATAAATTTCACATTTTTATTATATGAATATGTATAACAATATTTTATTTTTCTAAACAATTTCATAGCTTTTTCTATATATTATTTTTATTTATTTAAAATTAATTGAAAAAATAAATAATAAACAAATAAATATTTGCTCTGGGATATTTTATTACATATTTTTGTAACTTATATTAAGATGTTTTCAAAATAATATATAATAATAACAAATTATTTATGTATGTATTTTTATTAAATATTTTTCTTTTTTTCTCTTCTCAAACATACACACACACACACACACACACACACAAAATTGCTTCTTTTTAAAATTATCATAATGATAAAATTCAATCAATCTCCTCACAACATATTGAATTATGCTGGTACGACGAAAATTTCAAAGTTAATATTGATTTGATAACACTTTAAAAAAAATATAATCTTAAGAAACGTTTCGTTCTAATATAAATTACTTATAATAAAAAGTATAGGATTAATTTGAAAATTTAAATGTAATCTTCATAGATTCAAAATTATCTCAAAAGCATATTTTTGTGGCAATATATATCCCTCAATACAACTTTTGTTTAAAATATATATATATATATATATATTTTTATATTTCTGATATTTCAGAATATAATTATAGTATAATTATATTTATATATATATTTAAAATAGATATACTGTATATGTATGTTTTTCATATTCAGTTTTTTTAAGAATTTTTAAAATTTTCATACTTATGTATATTATAATATTAATTAAAAATAGAGTTTGCAAATTTTTTCTATAAATTTCTTTTTAATTTTTCTAATTTAATTTTGCATATATATTTTGCAAAATAAATAAATATTTGTATTAATATTGTGATAATAAATATTTTATATATAAAATCAAAAATGAATATGAATGTAGATATATAATTTCAAAGTATCTTAGAAAGATTATTTTTTTCATTATTAATTTGTATTTGTATATTCTACATACAATTTGTATTTTTTTAATTTATAATTTAATTTATAATATACAAAATAAATATATAATTATTTCATTTAAGACTTATAAAAAAATATATATAAAAATCATTTTTGATTTTGTGTTTTTAATTGATAAAATTAAATTGATAAAATTATTAGAAATATTAAAGAAATTACATTTTTAAACTCGTTATTTATTTTTTTTCAAAAATTTGAAATTTGAAAAATTTTCAAAATAAAAATATTGACAAAAAATTATTTTCTTTGGAATATTATAAATTTCTTTTGGAATATATCGTAATTTGATAAATAAATTTTATGACTTCATATTCAATATATAATAATATATAAAAATTATTTCCGTTTTTTTTGGACAAAAAACTTCATTAATCTATTTTTTTTATACGTGTACTATTATTTTGTCATTTTCAGAAAAAAATTTGTTATTTTCAAAAAATCAAATTTGGAAAAAAAAAATTAACTGATTTACTTTTACATGACTTACTATTACTAAGATAAAAATACTTTATTTGGATATATATAAAATTTAGATATATTTAGATATATTAATCTCAAACAATAAAAATTATAGACTATGTATTATTATTATTATTAATATATATTTATAAATATATATTAATTTTTTATTATTGTGTGTAATCAACTTTGTATATGAGTTGCATTTTTTTAATAGATATTAATAAGTATTAAATATTTTTATATATTATAAAATTCGCATTTCTGAACATTATTTACAAATAATAATAAATTAAATATTTTTATGTATAATATAAAATTTTCTTACAATTTTTTCAATGCAATATTTTGTAATATTTGAGAAATATTAATATAGAAATAAATAATTAGATTAATAATAGTTCTGATTCGAAAACAATTATATACAATATATTAATAATATTGTTATAATTATGATAAATGTTTGCACTTGATTTTTTTATTTCTCTTAGAATTTATATTAAAAATAAAATTATAATGAAATAATTAGTAAATATAATAAACAAAAAAATCTTTCTTTATACCATATTTTTCAAAGTATTATTTTCAATAAGTATTTTTTCCAAAATCTTAGAAATCTTAGAATATAAATAATATTCTCTCAAATATTGTTGATCAAAAAATACATCATCGATATATCATTGAAATATCATTGTTCTAACCATTTGATTTAAACAAGATACTTAACAGATAGATACACACAGATTCATCATCACTTTACGAAACAAAATTCCAGCAAACATCGATCCGAGCAGCAGGCAACCTCTCCACAAACTCTTTGCCTTGTTGCCAAAAGTTAAAATGCTTGATTGTCTAAAATTCTCGATTCCAGAAAATACTCTAAAATACTATTTTTTTTTTTTTATATGTTTTATCTATTTGTCAATAATTATCCTGATGGTATGATCAGAGTAATTTAAATTAAGTTATCTTATTTTATTTGTCTTTTCTAATCTTTTTTGATCGAATTTTTATTCGATTTTATATTTTCTTTGATAAAATAATTATGATATTTATAAAATATTTATAGAATATTAATATACAATATGACTGAAAAATGATTCTGAAATTTTATAAATTAAATATAAATTTGATAATTTAGTGATTATTTATTGAGTTTTTTTTTTCAATGTTTTCAAATTAATATTAGAGAAATTATATATTTAATTTTGAAGATATAAAAATGAATTTTCCAAATTTTTATTTTTTTTTTAAATATTCGTCAGTTTTACAATGAAAGTGAAATATAATAATTGTTATCTTTTTTTTTATTTAACTTTTATTTAATAATGTGATATTTTTTATTTACTTATTATATATTTATTATATAGATTCAAATTTTTTTCTCTCTTATAAATATTTATCAATATAAATGCAATGGTTAGAAATTACATTCTCTAAATTGTTATTGTCAATAACAAAAGTCAAATTGATACTTTTCTTCTTGAAAAAATTCTTCATTATAGAGCGCTAAAATATATTGTTTAGAAATTTGATTATATTGATTCTGATTATAGCAGTTTATATCGTATAATATCGTAATATATGAGAAATCGTAATATATCCAAAAATTGAATAAAGATATCGTGATTTCTATATTAATTAAAAAAATTTTATTATTGAAAGATATGCATCAAAGTGTAATTATTTGTTTCATAAAATAAATCATCAAAGAAATATTAACGATAATTAAAAATCAAAATGTCATTTCCTTTCCATTTCGATTTGATTTAAGTTCGTTTTCATTCTGTTTCATCTGCGAACCTGGAACATGGCCTGAGTCAATAAACAGGCCGGTAACCTATTGGCAAATTCTCATCGAAACGAATAAAAAACGGGAAATTCTCCCTTCACCGAAAAATTTTCTCTCATCATGACTGTGAAATGAAAAAAAATGAATTGATCGATTTATTAATTCAGCATTAAATATGGATGATCACTATAGAAGATTACTTTCTGATTTTCATTTTTTTTTCTTTTTTTTTCTTTTTCGTTTAATGAAGTTTTATTTAAAAAGCGCAAGAATTAAATTTTACAATAATAATTAACAATTTCTTTATTTTGAAAATGCAATTTTTGAATTCGTTGAATTATTTAGTGAAATGTTGAATTAGATTTGAAGTAGGTTTTTAAATTTGCTTGGATTGATTTTAAAATATGACGTAAATATTCAATAAACTTGCAAGGCTTTTATATATATTTAAGACATGATAGAATTATTTTAATTATTATTTTCTGTAAAAAATATAGTTAGTTATATATAAATATATAATTACAATGTAAAATTAACTTATTTTGCTATTCTTTATCAATTTACAATATATTATTAATATATTATAATATAATATATAATATATAATATATTATAATATAATATATATAATATATAATATATTATAATATAATATATATAATATATAATATATTATAATATATTATAATATATTATAATATATTAATAAAATAATGTAATATATGTATATATTTTTTTCAATATATTATATTTATTCATTCTTCTAATTATTATATTTAAAAAAATATGTCAGGTAAGTATATTATTGAATATTAATTATATGCATATTAAATTTTACGAAGATTATTAATTTTGTATTGAATTTTGATTTTTAATATTAAATATTAATAAATATTCAGAAAATATTATTTTATTTTAATTTAAATTTTATTTTATTAATGTTTAGATTTTTTATATTTTTATATTATATTTCTATATTATTCTATATTATTCTATATTTTTATATTATATTCTATAAAATCCAAATATAGATTTAAATAAAATAAAAAGTAAAATCAATTAATAAAATCAAATTAGAGTATTGAAAGAATATTAATTTTGTCAGTAAATTAACATTCATAATTAATCAATAGATAGTATTAAATATTTTATTAAAGAGATATATCTTATAGATACATCTTATGTATTAATTTTTTTATATAATTTTTTATGTAAATTTTACGATTTATATTTAAACTTCACAAAAATTTTTTTCTTAACTTTCACTATTTTAAATTTATTGCTCAAATTCTTATTTTTTTAAATGAATTTTTTATATAAATACTTCTTTGAAAAAATTATTATTTGTATATGTGTATATAAATTTTATAATTTTTCGCATTTATTTATTATTGATTTTGTCTATCTTTTATGTTTTCATTTGTTATTTATTTTATTTTTTCCTGTTTTGTTTTTCTCTTTTTAATTGTTTAACTAAACTTTTCTTTTTTGATTATTATTTTTTTTTCTCAAATCTTTGATTAATAATCATCGAATTAATGTTTTTCTTTTATATTTTTTTTATTTTATTCTAATATATATTCATTTTAATATAATTTTTTAAATAAATACAATTTCATAAACTTAATATAATTAAGTTAAATATTTTTATACTTTACTTTTAAAAAAAACTTTAATGTAACGAAAAGAGTTATTTAATTAAAAAATAATTTAATAAAACAATTAATAGTATTTTGTGATTTAATATGTTAGAAACCAAGATTACTTATGGCATATTGCATTGTATATATCCATATCATCCAATAGGCAGGATTGTAGAAAAGATCGAATGAACCAATGCAATATATAATGAAAGCTATTATAAGGTAGAAAAGAAAAGAAAATTTTGATCTTTGTGATTTCGTTATTCGTTATACAGTATATGTATAATTTATTTAGATGGCAATATATATTGATATGAGATATGATATATCTTCAATTAATTATCTAGTAATTGTAAAATGGAAAGAATTTTGAAAAAAGGTATGTTAAATTACAAATATTGATATTAGGTCTACCGGAAAGTTCTGTCCGAATCTATGACATCATTTTCGCCACGTAAGCACATGTTTATTTATTGCATATTCGGCTCTATATTTTTATCGCTTAATGTATACATACTGACGTAGCAAATAAACTATAATAAAATTGATTCACATTAGTGTTAAGTGTGAAACGATAGTATACCCATGGCGACTGATAAAGTTCATTTACGCCACTGTATTTTATACGAATTTCAACAAGGAAGAAATGCTACAGAAGCATATAGAAATTTATTGAAAGTGTTTGGTAAAGGTACAGTTTCTGATAGGATATGCAGAAGATGGTACGAAAAATTTGAAACAGGTGATTTCGACCTTTCTGATAAGCCACGTTCTGGGCGACAATCTTTGATCGACGACGATGTTGTTAAGGCAATGTTGGAGTAAGATCCTTTTCTGACAACATCGGAGATCGCAGAAAAGCTTAATTCAGCTCAACAAACCATTTCTGACCATATTCGGAAGATAGAATTGGTGTAGAAGTATTCAAGATGGGTGCCACATGAATTAAGTCAGAAAAATTTGGATGATCGAGTTGTCATATGCACATCTCTGCTTGCTCGGAACAAAATCGAGCCCTTTTTGAACCGGATGATAACTGGGGATGAAAAGTGGATTACATACAACAACATTGTAAGGAAAAGGGCATATTGTGAACCCGGAAAACCTAACCCTTCCACCTCTAAACCAAATTTGACTCTGAATAAGAATGTTCTGTATATGGTGGCACATTCAAGGACCAATACATTATGAGCTTTTAAAATCGAACGAAAAGCTCAATTCGGAGAAGTATTGTCAGCAACTGGATAATTTAAAGACAGCGGTCCAAAAAAAGAGGCCGGCAATGTTCAATAGGAAGGATATCATACTGTACCACGATAACGCCAGATCACACGCTGCTTTAGGGATTCGTCAAAAAATTGCAGAAGTAGGCTGGGAAATTCTGTCGCATCCACCATATTCCCCGGACATAGTACTCTCTGATTATCACTTGTTTTTATTACAAAATTTATTTACAAAATTTTTTGATGGGCAAAAAATTCAAAAATAAAGAAGATGTCAAACAAGCACTGGTTCAATTTTTCGCATCAAAAGATGAAACATTTTTCAAAAATGGGATATACAAATTGCCCTCACGCTGGCAAGAGATCATTAATAATAATGGCAATTATATTATTTAATAAAGTTAATTGGCGGTAAGAAAAAATAGATCATATACAAATAGATTTGTATTTTGTTTTATTCCAAAAACGGACAGAACTTTCCGGTAGACCTAATATATTTTACAATATTATAAAAATTATAAAAATGGGATATTTTTTTGATATTTACAATATTTTTCTTTTAGTTTAATTTAAATAAATTAAATAAATTAAAATAATTTAATTTTAAGTTTAATCCATAACTCAGCGAATGACATGAAAATGTTTATTAGAAATTTAAGCTGATTTATTTGAAAAGGATTATGATCTATTTTTGCTGCGAGAATAACATTTTAAAACGAAATTAGAATATAGAAAAGAAAAAAAGAATTATTATTGTCTAATAATAATATTATCTAATAACTATAGTTATATATATATAATAAAAGAATTAATATTTAAGAATCTGGAAAATTCAGTTTCTTACATATTCTAAAATTTTATGATTTTTTTATAGTAAGTTAGTCATAAGTTTATGTTCTTGCGGTTATGTCATATAATCTGATAACATCTAAAAAGTTATTGAAATGAATTCATGATTTTTATTTATAAAAAGTAAACGTAATACATAATTCATTACTGAAGCAAGTATTTTTAATGATCTGGTGTTTGAATAACAATTTGATAAACAATATTTTTTGATAAATAATTCCTTCCTAAATTTTTCTATATAATTAATATTTTGAAATAATAAGAACTGAAATATAAAAAATATAAAGAATTATATATTACATAAATTTTTTATTTCTTATATATATATATATATATATATATCCAAATATATATTATAAATATTAAAAAAGACTTAAATATAATTGTTAACAAATATTAACATTTTAATAATTTAGAGATTATTTTATAGTATTAAAAATTATATTATTAAAAAATTATTCAATTTAAAATTAAATTAGTAAAAATTAATATTTAATTACTTACTTACTAATATTTTACTATTGTTTGATTTTGTACATTTATTAGTAATATTTTTAATAAAATATAATAATTAATAACTAAAATATGTTAATAATTAAAATAATTAACAGCTCAATTATTAATAAGTTAATTAGTTTTTTAGTTTATTAATTTATTAAGTTTATTAATTCAATTATTAAAAATAAATATTTAAATAGTGACTTTTAATAATTTGTTCATGTATACAATATTCATTCATTATTCGTTTATTATTGTATATTCATTTACTGATGCATTCATTATAAGTTATAATTTATAATTTATTTTGTAACATGGGATACGAATGATATTGCAAAATAATTTTTTCATTAGAAAAGAGGAGAAAATTAATTAATTTAGTTTTAAATAAATAATTTTTAAAAAAATTAATTTAATTAAAAATTAATATCTTTATAAAACTTAAGTTATAATTGTAATAAAAAAAAATTAATTTAATTACTTATAAATAGAAATTATTAATATATCAAAGAAAATTGTATAGTAATTCAATACAACAGATTATTGTATAGCAATTATTGTATGTAATGTGTCTAATTATTGTATATAATCTATTAAATTTATCTATTAAATTTATATATTATATAATTATATATAATCTTGTAAATCTATTATATTTTATTATATTCTTCTATATCTTAAACAAAAATTTTCGTGAAAAATATCTATTTTAAAGTTTATTTCATTAATTATCTAATTATCATTAATGCTAAGTAAAACGTTATATTAAGTATCTTGTATAGTATCTTATACAAATTATTGTACAAATTTTTATTTTACATCATTTTTTAACAAATTATTTTAATAAATTCTTCATAAATAATATTCAAAATAAAATTCTAAACAATTTAATATGATAAGAAAACTTTTTTTTTTTTGATCCAATTTGAATCGCATTATTCGATGTAAAATGATCACTTTTTAATGCACACGTGGTACATCCAAGCTGCGACAAATTACCACGACGCTAAAAAAAAAGTTCTATGAACGAACAGTATAGTTGCATCTCTTCTTAGAAACTAGTTTACATTATACATTACGTCACGAAGTTATTGTTTCGACTAATTATATTACCATAAAAATATTATATCTTGAATCTAAATCTTATATTTAAATCCGGAAGCATAATATTTTATCTTATTCTATTTTAATCTGTATTCTAATCCCATAGATGGGATAAAAAATAATAGATATTGGATGAAAAATTATGTTTAATGTTTTTATTACTATATTATGGAAATATTAAAAATTTGTGTTAAATTAATAAATTTTTAATAAATATTATTTTTAATATTATATAAATTTTTAATATAAAAAACAAATTTGAAAAATAATACAAATTTATATTTTCTATTATCTACGTATATTTTTCATAAGAAAATTTATTAAAAAATAGTTTTTATTTCTAATTTTCGTTATTAGAATTTTTATATTGCTTTTTTTACTTTTAAAATTTTTATAATTATATTTTTATAATTATTATATAATATATACATTTTATAATTATATTTAATTATAATCGTAAAAAATGTATTTTTATTTTTCATTTATTCATTTTCAAATGATTGAATTATCAAATAGTCCAAGTGAAATAATTTAATTTTATCTTAAATAATAATTTTTCGAAAAATAATTTTTCTTCTAATTTTTCATTTGTTATATATCTTGATTTATTTTATAAAATATAAAAGATTTTTATCAAAAAAGAAATCTCTCGTTTTTTTATAATTTATCAATTAATTATTTTAATATTAATTATTTTCCTTAAAATTCAAAAAAGACACGGAAAAAATAAGACGTAAATATAAGATGGAGAAAAAAGAATACAAGCTTGTGGATCATGCAGAGAGCGTGCACCGGACTGTTTGTTTCATGGCAATATTTCAGGAACATAATATCGCACAGTCAAGAGAGTCGATTTAGAGGGGTGGTTGGAGGGATAGTGAGCAGAGTTGGTTGGAAATGACAGCCAGTTTGCCTGTCCCCTGCTTGAGGCACACGCGAACCCTCGAACACGAGCCCAAACATATATCGACCCATCGTCAGCTACTGGAAGAGAGTGGAAGAGAGAAAGGAAATGAGAAAAGTCCAGAATTTCTGACACGCGTATGGTCCACAGAATACATGTGTGTATTGATAGTGTTTCAAAGGCACTTCAACAAAGCCTGATATCGAATAGAGAAAATGGGATGGATCGTCAAATTGTTCTACTTGTTGACGTAGTTCCGATGAGATCTTCCGGTGGCAGCTGGTAAAATTGGATTAAATTGGGATAGAATTTTACGTATTTAAATATAATTTTATGAATAAAAGAAGAAAGAAAAATGTAGAGGGAAAATTTACGAATAAATGAATTTGTAAAACTTCAAATGATATGATAAATATAAGTTAAATAAAATAAAATGATAAAAGATTAAGAATTAACTTGATATGAAATTTAATTAAAAATTTGATTTTTTAAATAATTCTCCATATCTTTTATATATTTTAGATATTTTATAATATCACTATCATCAGAAAGTATTTTTATATATTTTTCAATAAAATGTTCTTGTTCAATCAAATTTTACATTTCATTTACTCAGTATCAAATTTATTATATGAAAACACTGCTAAATAAAAAATTTAAGTAAAACTAATTACGACAAATAAAGTATGTGAAAATAATTTTTGCAGCCAAAATATAAAATGAATTTAGATCGTTTCATTAAAAAAAAATTAAATAAATGATTATTTTAATTAAATTTAATTTATTTTATAAAAAAAAATTATATTTAGGAATGTATTAGGAATGTTTATTAGAAATAACATTTGTTTTATCTAATAAAAACTGCAATAAAATATCTAATAAAAAAAATTATATAATTATATAATAATAAAAAATACATAAAATGAAAGTAAATTTGAAAATTCCTAAAGAAAGTTATACAGTTATATTAAAAAGTTATATTAAAAAGTTGTATTAAAAAATATAAAATATCATTTTATAAAATATCAAATATTATCTTGAAAATTTTTCGAAATTATATTATTTAGTATAAAAAAATTGTTATCACTAAGAATGAAAATAATTAAAATAGAATAATTAAATATGAATAAAAGAAAAAATTCTATCAACAAATAAAGAACTAAATAATCTTCAATATGTATAAATACTAATAAAACAAAGAAAAAAGAAAACAAATAGTAAAAAATGAATCATATTTCTTTCGATTGTATTAATAAAGAATAGAATTTAACAAAAATAATATTTATTCAATAAATAGTTTAAAGTTTAAATAGTCATCTTCGTCTATGAGAAAATATAGATTTAATGTTAAAAAATATATTTAGATCCGAAAGAAAATACAAAGGTATTAAAGTTTCACTTTCATAAAGTGTAATAGTTACTTAAAATCGTTTAAGATGCAAAATCTTTTTTATTTCAAATAAAAATTACCAATTTATATAGCATATATATAAAATATATATAATATATATAACTAAAAATATAACATAAGAAATAAAATATTAATCATATATTATGTACAATTAATATATAATATATACAGAAAATATATAATTAGAATTAAAGAACATAGAGATAAATAAATAAATTTTTAACGAACAATTATCGCAAATATATAAATTCTTCTTTTTCTGTATCGATATAATCTTGACTCAATAATCTGTTATATTACTAATCTAATTACTCTTAAATAAATTCGTGTCTTAATTGCATTTGAAACAAAATTGGAGAAATATAAATTAGTTTTTGATTTAAAATGAAATTCACTCATTTAGATAATACATTTAAATAAATTTTTTAATTTTTTATTTAATCAATTTGCTTAATTATATTATTATATATGTACTATTATATATTATATATAATACACTATATTATAATACTAATAATATACTATTTTGTATAAGTAATTTAAAGGAAAATATGCCAAAATAGCCAAACCGAATAAAGCAAGACATCGGTGTTTTTCGTAAAAAAATATTATGATATCATGATATGAATTTAAATTTCTATCAAAATATTTTATGATTGACTAGTAATACATAATTAATTATAATCCTATGAAAAAACTTTCTCACATATATATCAGAACATGAAAAATTCGGCATTTCTATGTCGTAATAATTATTTTTTTAATTTAAATATTGAAAAAATATTATTATTTTATATCACATTTTGATGAATTAATTAATTTTTTATCTCAAGTTAAAGTTAAAATAAATAAATATTAAATTATTTATAAAATATTTTATATATAAGATAAAATAAAATATTTTAAAAACTAGAAGAAATTTAAACTAAAAATAAACATTTATATATAGAAAAAAATGTGGAAATATTTTTTTTAATATATATATATATTTTTTTTTAAATTATTATAATCATAATTTTTGTTTTTTATTATTTAAATAATTTTCCCTTGTGATCAATACATCGATTCATAAAAGTTTTGTTTTCAAAATATGCAGAAAAAAAGATCAGAAGAATGAAGAAATCTGGAAAGTTTCGAGGATAGGGAAATATTCAACTAAATAAATATTTTTTAACCCATATTTCATTAATTTTCCCCTTTCATAACATCGATCATTACTTTCACGGTCTATTCAATATATATATCAATTTCATATACACATTTATATGCGTAACTCCAAGAAACTTTTCAATCTTGACGTCACATATGCTATTGCAATTTAACGAGTTTAACATTTCCTGTTCCGTTAGAAGTTTTGGAGAATTTATAAAAATTCTTTTTTCATAAAATATATTTTAGAGATATTAAATAATATAAAAAATATAAAGACTACAAATAGAATATAAATGATAATATTTGATATTTTTAAAGAATTGAGAAAAATAACATATCTAGATGTATTATCTACATTCTTATTTTTAAGTTTATTAAAATTTATCATATTTATTTGAAATTTTAAAAAAATTACAATAAATTATTAGTAAATATTAATTAATATTTTATATCATTGATACTTTAGAAAAAACAAAATTTTGTTTAGTAAAATTATACAAAATATTTGTAGATAATATTATTTAATATAAAATTAAAATTGAAAATTTATCAAATACCTGATTATTTCTTTTTTTTTTTCGATTATAATTTTCAATTTCGATTTTCTAAAAAATAATATATATATATTAAAAAAAAAATAGAATAAAATTTTATTGTTTTCTATATACATATAAAATAATCTTTTATTGACAATCGATATACTCATATTCAATCAAAAGTTATTAAAATTTACTTCTATTTGAAATTTTTTTAAAATTTATTTGCTCAAAAATGAAATTTAACAAAAAAATTTTACTTTTCCTTTCGATTCATATTTATATTGATTTATATGATATTTTCGATTCTGTACATTTGTATATTAGGAATGAAATACATCTTTACTTTTTATATAGATTTTATATAATATTTATATATATATATTTAATATTTTATATATATTTATATAATATATATATATTTGTATATTTGTATATTTTTATATATATTTTTTTATATTTTTAATAATATTGATATTATATTATTATATTAGAAATTCAAGATAATTTTTAAGAAATTATTTAATTATTAAAATACAATCTAATCAAAAATAGATTTTGAGTTAATAAAAACACAAATAAAAGATATATAATGATATCAAACAAATATACTATTAAATCGTGTATAGATATACATATATATACATATATATAATTTAAAGGTCATTTCAATGTTTTTAATTATTTTTACAATTCGTGAAGGAAAAATCAGAAATAGTTGTAATAATTCCAAAGATAATCCAATAATGTCGTCGAAAGAACTTTTTCTTTAAGAATTTATTTTTTGAATATTATATTTTTTGAATATTATATATATTTCATTTAAAATTGAATCCTCAATTAATCTATAAAGGATCTTTCTGAGTATTTTGTATAATTATTTTTTTTTTTTTACATCTTATTTATTTTTAATTTTGTTAATTTCTTAATGGAATGATATTTATTTCATATTCAGAATATATTCAGACATAAATTCATAACAAATATAAAAATATGATATAATATGAATGGAATATGATGAAATATAATGTAATATTCTTTTGTTCATAAATATTCAGATATTAATTAGTTTACACTAATAATTACAAAAATATAATTAATATGCGAATAAATATATAATTAATAAATGAATACTTATTGGTTTTTTTATAGAATCACAATAGATTTGAATTATTTATTACAAGATTTATAATATATTAATATATGACGATTTGACTCACTGGTAGGAAATCTAATTATGATTTTAATATATGTTCGCTATTTATATATATATATATATATATATATATATATATATATATATTTCTCACGAACATGTAACAAGTTTTATGTATTACACGTGAAATTTTATATTGCAACAATCAATATTTTTTCTGTTTTTTTTATTTATTTTATGAAGAGAATTAATAATACAAGATAAAAAAATATGTTCAAAAAGAACTTTTATTCTAAATTAATTATTTCAAAGCATAACAAAGTCTAAGATAAATTTCAATCGATTCCGGAATTGCTTTTTTCATAATTTGACAGTTATATATATTATTTGTGATATATTACAAAAATGTTTAATATGAAATTCGCTAGTGTCGCAGTTATTTTATATAAATTGATAATTAGCCAATTTTTCTTTTTCTTCTTCTAAAATGTCCACTAATAATAACTAAAAATATTGTTTGTTTTAATAAAAGAAAATAATTGTCAAATAGGAAGAAATGATTTCAAAATAAACTTTTAAAAATATTTTCACAAGAAAAGTAATAAAAATATGGAACATTTTGATATATAAAAATGTAAAGAATTTTTTTTCTTTTACTTCGTTAGATATACACATAATTTCTAATTTATTAAATATATTAAATATATATATTTCATATATATTTATTTCATATTAAATATATATATATATATATATGTCAGTTCTATTTTCTAGATTCCAATTATATTAGAAATAGAATGCAAAAACCAAACTTTCCTTCAATATGGAAACAATCATCCATCGCATTTCATGTAATAGAAAATGAATGTTGGATAATGCATTCTGTTTAAAAACACAATTCTATCGTTTCTGTTATTTGATATCGATAACTTACAACAATATTATATATTGTTTTATATTTATATATTTATATATAAATATTATTTATATATAATTATTTATTTATATATTTATATATTTCTAGATTATTTAAAATTCACCATAATAATAAATATTTAAAATGAATGACACAAAGAAATAAAACTAATAAATAAAATATTTTGAAATGAATGATTATATTCATTACAGTTGGTTGTTATAATGTACTACATATATGGATAATGAGAATATATGTATAACTATACATATATTTTTATACAAATATATAAAAAAATTTATATATATTTATATTCTATATAAAAATATTTAATAAATTTTTTCCATTTCTTTAATCTTCGATAATTGATTTTCTTTTTTGTTACATATATGTATATATATATACATATATATATATATATATATATATATATATATATATATATATATAATTTATTATTTATATTTTTTAAAAAATTTTAAAATTTTCTATTTTTTATATGTAACTTATGTAATTATTTTAATTATTATTTCTTTAATATATATACCTTTCTATATTTTATATTTTTTTACTTATTTAAAATATTTATTAAAATATTTATATTAAAATATTTAATTTTTATTATAATTTTATTTTTTCTTTAATTTTTTACCTCATTTTTCAATTCTTTTTATGATATCTTTTTACAATATTATTCTACAATATTTCTTTATTATTTATAGTTATATTTTAATAATATTTTAATAATATTTATATATTGTTTACAACGTTTATTCACGGAAATGGAATTTTCCAATCATTTTATATCTTTATTATCTTTTTTATACGAAAACAAATTTTATTATTTCTATAATAAAATATACATTAGTTAAAAAATTTATTATTTGGAATTTCAATGAATTTTTAAAAAAATTTTTATCTATTAATTTTAATCTATTAATAATTGTAAATGAAATAGCAATTAATCTATATATAATATCTATATGTAATAATAAAAAATAATAGAATAATAAGTTGGAGGTGATAGTAATATTTTGATTTTGGAATATAAATATTAAGAATTATTATGCTAAAAAAATTCTTATTTGAAAATGTTATTTATCTGAGTTTTTTGAGTTACGATTGTTTTATTTTACGTCAATATTATTAATATCCAAGTTATTAATAAAAAAATGAGAAGCGGAGAAAATATTATCTTATATCTTATATCAATTATCCCTGATTGCAAGTCATTAAAGTGTTTATTGAACCAAATTACAATAAAAAATAAAACTAAATAGAAATAATCTTATTTATATATAAAAAAGGTTAAAAATAATTAAAAATTACAAGATTTTTTACTAAATTAAGAATTATTTTCATTACAATTATATTAAACATATAATTCATTTTCTAATGCATTTTTAAATTTTAAATTTGCATAATTATATCAATTTTTCATTTGAAACATAAAACATAAAAAAAGATGATAATATTCATAGAATTTTCTTTATTAATTAAACGTTAAAATCAATTATCCCCATTTATGCTTTTAAACTTAAATTATAAATAATCTTAATAAAATGTTTAAAAGTGCTAAATAACAATTAATATTATTAATATTAAAGATCAAAAAATAAAAAAGTAATTACTTATAAAGGGAATATTTATATTAAAAATAAAAAATTAAAATTAAAGAATTTTAAAAAAGTAAAAAAGAATTTTAAAGTAGTAAAAAAAATTGTTTTAAAATAACAAAAAATTTTGTTTATTATTATATTTACATATGTATTCATCATATATATATTCTAAATTTGTTTACAAATTTGTTTTTTATCTTTAATTGATTTTATGCAAATAATTTTTTATCTTTATGCAAAAATATTTAGAAAAAACTTATTGCTTATTAATATATTGTTTATTGTCATTAATAGATTGTTATTTTATGTTATTTTTAACTTATCTCAGAAAATATAAAATAAATTCGCAAATGATTAATTTGTTTAATTTATATCAATATTATGTATTAGATATTGTAAAAAAAAACTGTATTGCTAAAAATTTTATTAAATTTTTATTAAATTTCAGAAATTATTTCAGAAAATCAAGTAAAATAAAAATTTTTTCCAATTAATAATTATTAAATAAAGAAATAATTTAAATAAATATTATAAATATTATATATTATTTAAATATTATATATTATATTATAACTATTATATATTTATTTCAACAATTGCATAATATTTATATAAAATTGATATATAAAATAAAAAAATTAATATATAATACTATTAACAAGTATATAATTGTTAAGAAGTAATATCCAAATCCTTCAAATATTTCCATTAATAATCAAATTTATATATTGTAAAATTTTATCTTTTATGTGAATTATCTGATATATGCTAACTTAATGAATAAAATCTTAGAAATATCAATATTCAAATTCTGCGTTTAAAATTCGATTTATATGTCGTGATGTAAATCTAATTTATTCCAACAAATAAAAGTTTATGATGATTTTTCTTTTTTTTTTTTTTTTTTGATACATATGTTTCCTCTTAACATTTCAAATTTATTCACGTCACGCAATATATTTTTCATGCTTGGCTTGCATGATGGCTTTCCAAATATCGGTATTTGAACGATTATTTCTTGAAGTTAATATGCAACTAATACAAAAAAAGCTCTTCTATATGTTTTTTTTATAAAATACTTGTTTATTTTTCTCTATATACTATACACTATATACTATACACTATATACATCAATTTATCTGATGATCGAGACGAAATCACATCCTACCGTGTACACATGCGAATCGATTGATCGAGAGAGCAAAAAGCGGCTCATAGAAGTTCAAATTATTATGACTTTCCTTCGTGAGATATAGCGAATTATAAAATCAAAATATATTTTCGATCTTAGATTTTAATTCCTTCAAAATAGAATTTTAATTCTTAAAATTTTAAAAAATTGAAAGACAAATGATTTGATTGATTACATTTGAATCTGTAATATTACTGTTTTACAATTTACATTTTAAATAATTTTTTTTTATTATAATCGATTTCTTATTACTTTAAGATAAAAAAATATTATTCGATCATTGAGATGAGAAATATCATTCATTATAATCAATTAAGATCTATATACGATGAGTCAATATTATCTGGTCCAATATTACAAGGAAAACTTAAAGAAAGATTTCTATTTGAATTTATAATGTTATAATTTATATATACTAAAAAATTGTACAATATTGCAAATATTATTAAACATTATAAATTTGTATATTATATGATATATGTATATATTATATTTAATAATATTGTAAATCAATATAGCTAAACTCATAAATTAGTATTCATAAATGAATTGTTATTTATACATAATATATTTATATATTTATTTATATATATATATTTATATATTTATAAATTATGATATATTTATGTAATAATCAATGTAATAAGAATTTATTATTATAAAGATATTATAATTTACTATAAGATATTATAATTTAAAAAATAAAATTTTTGTATATGATTTCAATTTAAAATTTTTTTTTCTAATTTCAAGATTATTAGATTAAAAATTATAAAATTTTATATTCTGTAATTTTAAATTTATCTAAACAATATTTTATTTATGATTAAAAACAAATAAGATTCTTTAATACAATATTTTTAATAAGTATTTTTAATAAGCATCAAAATTTTAATTTTAATAGTAAATTTAATTTAATAAAGATTAAATTAAATTATTACATATTATACCATACATGGATAAATTTCATTTTACGAACTAACGCATTATCAATGAGAGTGAACTACTGAGAGTGCTTACTAAATTTCATAATCATAATCAATCATTTTTTTTTTATATTTTTTTTTATGTCAAATTAGATGACCATTCATCGCGGTTTTCCTTTTTGATCTCGCGGCAATTTGTCCAGCCATGGATTCTTGATGCTTGTGTTACCAAGGGTAGCAGGTTGTCAAGCACTTCGGTTCACGAAGAGTAGAAAAGAGAAATGCATATCGTGAAGAAAGAAGAAAGAAAGAAAAAAGAAAGGCAGTGAAATATAAAGTTCTTTTACCGACATATGGAAAGTGAGAAAAAAAAAAAAAAACAAGCGACACCACCGATCCTCTTTGTGTTGAAAATTCCTTGCTTTATGAAACTTACCGATTTAGGTTAACAGAAGTTACTTGAAAGAGCTTTGTTGATTTTGTTTTGAATTCGTGGTTCAAACGAAATTTCCTTTGATTGTTTTTATTCTCTATTGTATTAGATTTCATTATTGTTTCTCTCCATATTTAAAAATGAATAATTTTTTATATTTTACATTATAAATTTTAATAATACAATTATATCTATGATAAATTTATTCGCATTCTCTTTAAAAAAGCATTAAGATAAATTAAAGGCAAATGTAATATGTTAAATATCTCGAAACATATAATAGATATAACATAAATTTTAAATATATAATAAAAAATGACATTTAATATACATACTCCATATCAGTATATAGATATAGATCTGTAATAATCACATAATAAAGAAAACAGTTTTTCGATATTCTAAAATAATTTTTTCTTACTAATTTAAAATTGTAATATAAATATTTTTTTTTTTTTTTACAAGTAATTGCTTTCCTTATTTTTTAATTTTTATCTGATCTTTTTTAAAGTAATACTTATCATTACTTAATAATTAATTACTTAATTTTAAGTGTCTCGTTGATTAAATTTTCTAATTTAAATTCAAAATCATAATCGAGAATAATATAATATCAAATTAGAATGATTATAATAAAATTTATAATGAATTCTAATAAAATTTATAATCAATAAAAATTATTCTATAAAGCATAGCATTTTTGTCTATTATTAAATAAAAAATTGATATAATGCATCAGTATGTCTCAAGTACAAGTTTTAATATATAAAAAAATACAATAAAAAATAATTTATATATTTAGCATAATTCTAATATAAAATAATTTTTAATTTGATTATAATAAAATTTATAATGAATTCTAATAAAATTTATAATCAATAAAAATTATTCTATAAAGCATAGCATTTTTGTCTATTATTAAATAAAAAATTGATAATGCATCAGTATGTCTCAAGTACAAGTTTTAATATATAAAAAAATACAATAAAAAATAATTTATATATTTAGCATAATTCTAATATAAAATAATTTTTAATTTATTAAAAAATCTTATAATTTTTAATAACTTAATATATAGTTTTTTTATATTATTTTTAATTTTTAAATTATTTTTAATTTTATTTTATTTAAATACTTTTATTCAAATACTATCGTAATTTGATTCAATAAATAATTTTTTAAAATTGTTACAATCAACTCAAAATGATTATAATATTTTTTCTCATTTTTCATTATATAATAATTTGGATATTATTTGACATACAATAAGTAATGTGATTTAATAATACGAGATAAATAAGAAATATTTTCATATAAGAATTTTTATTGTAATAAATTTTGCGTAATCGTATTTCAAATTCAATAAATATTATAGTTTAATATTTATGCGAAGTTTATTAATTTAATTTGTAATCATTTCAATTAATTTTTATTACGCAATGAAAAAATCTAATTTATAATAGAAATATTTATTGAATTAATTTCTGTTTATTTATTTTATCTGATTTAAATGTAAAATTGAATTTTATGATTTATTTATAATTATAGATATCTTTTTCTAATAATTTAGAAAAAATTTTTTAAATATTATAGTATTAAAGAGCGGAAACACTATAAGAGATTAAAACTTTTATATTAAGTCATATTATATTTAAATTTTATAAAATTTAATTATATGCTGAATATAATTAAAATATATAATATATAATATATAATAATAAATATAAAATATATATTACATGCTGAATGCTGAATATTTATAGTAATTTAGAAAATTTTCTAATAAATATAAATTATAATTATAATCTAATAAATGTAAATTTCTAATAAATAATTTATTTTATTATAGTTTTTTATATTTATTTCATTTTTAAAAAAATCTATCACTATGAAAATATATTAATAAAAATTGAATTACTCTAAACTACTTGGAATTAGACGAATGAAGTAATGTTCAAGATTCTATAGATACCATCAACATATAATGTTTAAGGATTGGTATCGAAGATTTCAAAGCATGTGATGTTGGAAGAATTTATCGTTATACGTGGATTGTCATCCCCATAGTATTTATGTTGGAAAATATGTACATATTCGTTTCATGCCGGGAGGAC
Source organism: Apis mellifera (assembly GCF_003254395.2). Lineage (NCBI taxonomy): Eukaryota > Metazoa > Arthropoda > Insecta > Hymenoptera > Apidae > Apis > Apis mellifera. The sequence goes on along the minus strand of NC_037644.1, from coordinate 4,443,666 downwards.
AATCATTGTTACCATTTTCGCCATCTTTGTATGAACACGGAAGTATATATTGATAAGAGAAAAATGGAATATTTGTCGTTTCTTCGAGAAATTACTTCAATCCTGTGTTTATTCTATTTTTCTTCACTAACAAGAATCTTCACCTATACATTTTCAAATGGAAAACGCGAAAAAATTTGTATTCTATTCGATGATATAAATAGAACATAAAATAAAAAAGTTATTATTTGAAAAATTCAAAGAAATGTTAATTCGGTCGTGTAGAAATATGAAATTTTGCATCAAATAATTTTTTCTGTTTTTTTTTCTTCTTAGATTAAATTAGAAGATATATAATGAACTGAAAAATTTGACTTATGAACAAAAGAATTTATCAACAAGAATCATTATTAATTGTAAAATATTGTTTCTATTAATATTATTTAGATTAAAATATTGATTTTTCGTTAATTATTATAAATATTATATTATTATAGTATTATAAATAATTATAAATATTATTAGAATGATAAATATTGATATAAAGATTTTAAATATTTTTCTTTTTTTATCAAATAAATAATAAATTATACTAAATACTAAAATGAAAATTCAAAATATTTATTAAATCAAAAATTATATTTTTTCATTTTATGAAAAAAATTATGATTATGAAAATTTAATTATTATAATTTTAAAATATATCAAAAATCAAAACAATTTGAGAAATAATGCAAATATTTTCTTTAATTTGAATAAATATTCAAAAAGAATAAATGTTATAGAAAATTTTCATATATTTTTAAATAAATTTTCTATTTTAATAAAAATTTGTAAAATACATTGTAAAATACATGTCTATCATATATTATTTATAACATGAACTAAGTATAAAATTAGACAAAATTTACGATTCAGAAAATTATATAAATTAAAAATTATAAATAAGAATAAAATATAATATTACTAATTTAACATTTCTATGTATTTTGTATATAAAAAATAATAGTATTTTTAAAGAATTTCGTATTCTTATATTTGGCCAAAAATTTTTTCTCATGTGTAATGATTGGTTCTTAACTTTTGTCTATCAGCCTGACCTTTATTTTGATCAGTTAACTTAGTGATCGATAAGATTTGATTTAAAGAAGGAGAATTAGGAAAGATTGTAGAGAATTGATTTTAAAAAATTAATTTTTTTTATTTCAATTAAAAAATTTGTAATTACAAAAAAATATTAATTTTTGTAATTATTTTTTGAAAGATTTAAATATTTTAATGAAAAAATAAATTATTATATATATTATGTAAATAATATATATATATATATTATTTTACATATATATTACATATATATATTATATTTACATATATATATATAATTCGTTGATGCTTAAAACTTAAAAAGCTATTATAAATATGATATATTAATACTATTATTATTTACTATTATTAATTTTTTCTGTCGTTATTTTTGCTATATAATCAATCATTATTGTAGAAAAAAAGTTTGCAATTTTTTAGTAGTAATTTTTTGTTAAAGTTGCATATTATTCATTTTATTTTTTATTATAAATTATAAACTATATTTAGATAATTTGATTTTCTTAAAAATTTTATAATGATTTTTTTAACTGTAATTGAACTTTTAAAACTTTTAAATTTAGATATTATTTATAGAATAACTTAATATTGTAAAAGTAAGACCTAACATTATATAACTAATTAGTGTTCAATTAATATTCGATATTAATATCGAAAATAATTTATTCATAAGTGATTTATTCTCATTAACATGAAATTTGTCGAAGAATTTGTGTCTAATAGAATATTTTAGGATTTAGATCAAAACACTTTCATATTTGAAATTGTTAAATTTCGCGAATATTTAAATTTTACGAATTTTTTTGAAAATTTAATGGAGTTTGAAGTTCGAGAAATATAATCACATTGTAAAAATTATTAAATGTATCATAAAAAGATACTTATACATATGTATATGTCATATATTTATATACTATATATAGAAGATATAAAAGATATAGAATGCATATATATATATATATATATATATATATATATATATATATATATATATATCTTATATCAAAGAATATAAGAAAAACTAATGTAAAAACTAATATTGAATTATATTATTTTTTCTAGATTTCAAAAATTTGAGAAATTTAAAACGAAGGATTTTTTCTTATTATTTAAAATATTTCAATTTTAATAATCGAAATTAATTAAGCATTTGTATAATTTTAAATCATTTTGTACAATAATCTATAAATACTTTAACGCATTTCATTATTTTTTAAATTTTATATAATCTAATTATAATCTAATTATAATCTAACAACTCATTTAAATTTCATTTTCAATCATCTAATTTTTACATGGAATTACTTTTGCATTTTTCACCTACGTAACTTTTTCATGTAAACGACTTTTCTTTTGATTTCATTGATTGCAAGACAATGTTGTATCGATCGAATAGTTTTATAATCGAAAAAAAGAAATATAACTGTTTGATATTGTAAAAGGAGATATTGTAAAAGGAGAAATCTAGCTTTAGCGGAAAGGTAAAATTGAAGGTTAAGAGGAAAAGAACGACGAGAGCCTACTGTCTGAGCGAGTCTATTGTTGTATCGGCGACTTAATACGCATTTCATTCTTAAGAGTTTCTTTTAAAGAGATCTCTTTTTCTTCTAAATATTTTTCGCGCACGAGAAATAAACGAAAAATTGAATTCACCTATGAAAATCTCGTATAATGCTCCTGCATTGAATTATTTCTTATTTTCTCTTAGTATTTTAATAATAGAATATAGATTGTACAAAGAAATTTTGAAATTTTATTTAAAAATTAAATCATATATAGAAAATATCAATTAATATCTTATGTAATATACATTTATATTTTTATTATATTTATAGATTGTGAAAGCCTTTAAAAATGTAAGTTAAAAAAATATAAGTTATAATGTGAAATGTAAAAATTTTAAAATATTAGATATTAATAACTTGATAATTGAAAAAAATTAAATTAATATTGAAATTAATTCATTACTTTATTAAAAAGATAGATATAATTAAAATTTATAATTTACATGAAATATAGAAATTTGTTCAAAAGAATAAAGATTATTTAGAAAATAATTTAATGTTATATTAAAATTAACATTTTTTTTATATTAAAGACTATTTTTTAATAAAAAGTTATCTAATCAAAAAAATCAAATTATTCTATTATTATTTTCTTTTTAAAAATTTTTATTTTTATAAAATATATTTTTCTTCTTCAGTAATTTATGATGCAATTTATAAATACAACGAATAGAAAAAAATTATTATATTATATTTAAAAAATATATATTTCATCAAATACAAAAAATCACAACTATTATATCTTTTTTCCATATTTTTTTTCTAGATTTGATTTAAGCTCTATATAATAATCGTTTCATAATAATAAATCACAATTATTATATCTTTTTTCCATATTTTTTTTCTAGGCTTGATTTAAGTTTCATAATAATGATTCTGATCTATTCTATTTATCCGTTTGTTAATATACGGAATATAATTCAATTTTGATTTCAAACTTTATTTATATTTGATTTTTTTCTCAAGTTTATTGTTTTTGAGCTTTTCCGCTCGAATAAAATTTGCATTGATAGCATAGATAATATAGATTCATAAAAGGAATAAAAAAAATAAAAAAAATATATACATCATCACGCATTCCAAGTGATACGCAATATACAATATGTTCATCAATCTGTCTATCTCAGTTTGCAATGTAAATGGACGAGAGAGATTCTATTTAAAAAAACACATGCTTTTAATGAAATTTATATGATTGCGATTTTTATAATTGTTGTCGATTTTTTATATTTTAATTAAATTTATAATGGATATATTTTATAATATTTAAATCTTACTAGAATAGATTAAAATAATTAGATAAAAAATATAAATATAATATAATTAAATATAATTTTATTATATTTAAATAATTAATAATATATAATAACATTATTTAAATAATGTTTTTATTTTGAATTTCACGCATTAATTATTAAATTGTTGAAGTAAAAGTAGCATTTAATTTTTTTACAAAAAATATGAAAAAAAAATTTGATTTAGAAATTTGTATAATTTTTAATTTTTTTTTTTTAATATAGAAATCTCTACAAAAATCCTTCAAATAAACATTTAAGTAGTATATTGATATCTACTTTATGTATCATTTATATCTACTTATGTATCAAAAATATACAAAAACATTAATTTTTAAGATGTTACTTTACTATTATCTTTCATAGTAAAATTCTTCAAACCTTTAATAAAATCAAATACAATAATCAATAGATAAGAAATTACTGCAAATCAATCATACGATATTTAGTCATTAAACGATCTTTGAACTTAGAAACCTAGACATAAGTTACGAAATACTTATTCTAGATAGATACTAATTGAGAAGTCAATAATTGACTTTTATTTATAAAAATATAGAAAAAAAGATAAATATATTATCGAGACTAAACGATAATTAAAGAGGATTAATCTGATGGTTTTAAAAAATTAATTATTATCGGTTATATATATGTATATAAAGATATATGTCTTATATATGTATATGTAAGATATATACCTTGAAAAGTTTTGCTAAGTATATATGGCGATAGCAGAGGTAAGACCTTGGAGACCAGCGAAGTATCAGAAGACTAATTACTGTTCTTGCGGTTTTAGCGATATAGTTTCGGGTTAATCGGTGAGAAACCTCTTCAAAGTATTATATATATATTATAACCACGATGTTGTGAAGAGGAAAGAGGAAAAAAATGGGAGAAAAATGAAAAGAGAAAAGTTTAGTTGCAAATCACATTGGTTGCAGGCGACCGAATCTCCCTCTGTTTCCAGCGGTCTGGTTTGGACCGCACCCTTGTGTACTTGAATTTACTACGCCATTCACGTTCGCGTCTACATAAATTGTTATGTCGAACGTGCACGTGCGCTCTATCATTGTATGTATATACACATACACATGTATCTTTCAGCTGAGCCGTGACTTTCGCGCGAAGAATACTTCCGACGTGCTTTTATTCAGCATTGTCGTGAAAGGAGTTCGTGGAATGATATGATTAAAATTAAAAATTGTAATATTTATGATTAGATTATGTTTCTCTTTTTAAATCTTTTTTATGATGATATTTAAACATAAATGGAAGATGCTTTTAATAAAAAATTATGAATTATATTTAAATATTTTCATTTATTTTTATTTTTTTTCATATATGTAAAATTATTATAATCAAAATGCAAACTAAGATCATGCATGCTAGAAAAATTTGTACAATGAGTGAAAGAAAGTAATATAGACAGTTAGTCCTAATAACTAATTATTAGTCCCCTGTTATTTGTATTCTCACTTTTATTTCATTATGAGTCATGACGTTATTAGTTCACTATTTTTCCCACTTTTTCTACAAAAAGAATTTTTCTGGCAATATTTATAAATGATTGACTTTCTTTTTAAAAAAAAAAGCATGGTAGTTAATGAAAATATTAAGTATTATTACAGAAAAATTGGATTTAAATAATTCAATTATTATAAATTTAGTGTATTTATAATAATATTTAATAATTATTATTTAATTATTAATATAATAATATTTATATAATATTTATAATAATTCAATTATTATACATTTAGTAAATAATGTGTTAGTATCATAATATATATATTATTATACATTTAGTAAATAATGTGTTAGTATCATAATATATATATATATATATATATATATATATATATTATTATACATTTAATAAATAATGTGTTAGTATCATAATATATATATATATATATATATATATATATATTAAAGATAAAAAAGCAAAATATAAGATAATCATTATGTATATATATTTTAACTCTTTTTATTGTTGTTAATTATATTTTATTTTAACTTGAGATGAGCATTAATATTAAATTCAATATTTAATATAATAAATTTATTACATTTAATAAAATTAATATCTTATTTAATATTTTTCTATTGCTTTATAAAATTTTATTTTTCTAACAAAAATTTGCGGCGTAAATTGTGTTTATTTTTTCTTTTCTTTAATTTTTTTAATTTCTTTATCTCATTATAAGATTTTAACTTTAACTAGATTTCAACTAGATATATATTGTAAGATGCAAACATAAGATAACATCATAAATTTTGAATATATTGATTTAGAGTATTATGTTTTCATCTTTTTACCAATAAACTTGTAGAAATCGCATTACCAATAAACTTAGTGAATCATCATGAGAATCCCAAGATTCTGCATCGTGATAAACTCTCAGAGAACAAGTTCTTTCTGTGCAAAATAGCAGCTAGTCTCGTTTCCCCGAAACTTAACTCGAAGTACTGTGACTTTGCCAAAAATCGATTTCCGCATATATAGGTAGACATGAGTATCTATATAGTATAGTCAACGCAGAACTAGGCGCGTGCTCGAGAATAGGGTTGCACAGGATTGCGCAAGCAAAATATCAGTTGAGTGAAATAGAACACAAGATTTCAAATACGAAAAAAAAAAAATTAACATTCCTTTTAAATCAATGTTTTATAAATTTTTTTGCGTTATTTTTTTTTTAATTCTTTGAAGAGATTTTAATATTTCTTTCAATATAATAGTTAATTTAAAAAAAAAACACAATATATTTATAAGTTACATATTCCTAAAACATTTTTTCAAAGTTGATTCTAGAGATCAAACACAAAAGTTAGTATATAAAAAAATTCATTGACGTTTACTTATTAAGTAATAAATAATTGAAATTTATGTTAGAGAGAAGCAAGACATAGATATAATAAGACAATTCTATCTTCATCATATCGTTGTTTCTGTTCACTTAGCGTAAACTTATTATAAATTGTTTATAACTTAATAAATAACTTTAATAAATATTAAGCTTTATTAGGTTACATATAATAACTCAAATTTTTGTATACCAATTTTATTTTAGAATTAACACTGCAAAAATATCTTATGAATATACATGTATTAATACTCTCTATATTAATATTGTATATAAATATACATATGAATTTCCAATAAAAAAAAAACATATGTAAAAAATAAAAGGTATTTTTAATTTGATTTACTTTCTAAATAAATTTAACGAATATAATAAATGCAATATAATATTTTCATTATCTCTTATACCTCGTATTTGAAAATATTGTTTTAATTTCTAAATTATTTTATTGTTATTTTTCTTGTTATTCAATTTTTATTTTAAATATTTATCTTAACAAATAAATATTTTCTTACGAGATATTTACAGTTATGTATATATCAATATTCATTCTACATAATAAAGAATAATTGAAAGATTTGTATATAACTCATTTGATTCATCATAATAACTTTCTTACAGACTTAAATGTTAAGATTATTATAAAGCAAATTATTTTTGTTCTTTGATAATATTCTGAGAAAGTTATTATTTCTATTTTATCGATAAATATTTATTGATTAACTAATATTTATTGATTAGAATTTAAATTTAATTAATGAAGAGATTTATTCTAAAGTATTTTATTCAATTAAGAAGATAAATTCTTTTATGCTGTTCTATATTAAAATAATTTTTTCGTTTCGAATATTATCTATATAATATTACATCAATTTAAAGAATATTGTTTTTATATAATTTTACATATCATAAACACCGCTTTTACTATCTGATTGTTCAATTCTAATTAATTTAAACCAATTCAAAATGAAATGTTTAATGTGAAAATATAGGTCAACCGGAGGCTAATCGTTTGATCATAGTTATTTTCTGAATTTCTGAAGAGACGAGTCATATTATAGAGAAAGGAGAGAACTTGCTTCTCTATGATTTAACTGCTTTTCGAAGTTTGGTTTGATTTGAAGTCCGGTAAATTTGGTTCAATTCTAGTGTTCACTCTACAGATATACAGACATGTTCATCGAACGATTGTATGAATACAATAGTAACTGTTTCACTTGTTTAATTAAATACATGAACACTTATTCGGGATTTATTTTGGGACACTTATAGGAATTTTGATTTTCTTTGATGTTTCTTGAATTTTTTTTTTCGTTAAATTTTATTATTAAATAAAATAAAATAAATTCAAATGAAAGAAATTTTTTATTTAAATTGATTAAAAATATAATAATCACAATATTTATTTTGTAATGAAATTTGTTTTGTAATGAAAAATTATTATAAGATATACAATATTTAAATATGATTGTAATTAGAATTGTAAATTACAATTTAAAAAATAACTAGAAATATCGATAAAATTGAAAAATAACATTGTATTTGTAATATTGAAATTAATGCTATAAATGATTTATTATTGAAAAATCAAAATATCACAAATCATGACGATTTGACTATTTCAATTAATTAAATTAATACTTCAGATTAAAATTTTTTATAATTAAAATTGATTTGTTTTAAAAATCACATTATCAAAATCAACTTAGATTTTAATTCCTCTGATTTATATTTTTCTTTTTATTCGAAATATGTATTTATATTATATTTATAATATATGAAATGAATTTACATAAAATATTATTCAATCTCGTAAAATATTATTCAATTTCATATATTGTTAAAATTTATAATTTATATGTTCAAAATTCAAAACTTTGCAATTATTTATTTTCTTTAAAATGATACATACAAAATATCAAATATAAAAAATTATGTAGATTAATATTTTGTAAAAATTTCATCATTATAATTTCGAAAACATTGAAATATCATAGTGAAATCTCGAATAAATAAAAAACGAATAAGCTAAGTCCTGACAGCGACCTAATTTTTAATTTCCCTCGCTTCTGGTTCACTGTAAAGGCATAAAAGAGGGACCGAGTGGATCGAAGAAGGGATAGGAGAACTGGTTTTCAGGTCGGTAGGGTACGAAAAGGGCCTCACCACGAATCGTGACTACCTGACGACGTCGAGCTGGCTCCTTTTACGGCTGGAAAATGGTGAACAGGTGCTCGTAAAAATCTGACGCCTCTGACTTTTCTTGCCTTCCTCTTCTTGTTTGTACATTGTGCAAATTACAGGATCGAAAAATCGCGGTCTTATGAACCATTAATTATCGAACATGAAATCGATCGTCGAATTTTTTAGCAACCTGCTGAAAAATACCTTAAGCATTGATTCGATCCATAGAAAATAGTTGATTCATTCAAGCATTTAAATAACTAGAATTTATGAAATATTGTTGAAATATAAAACGAGAATTAAATTTGAATCACGTGTTTAATAATTATATATATATTTTAATTATATGAAAAGATTATGCTTTATGAAGAAATTTAATTTATAAAGAAATTTGTTATCTTTTTTCACGATTGAATATTATTATTATTATTATTATTATTATTATTATTATTATTTATAATAATAATAATATTAATAATAATTGTAATTAATAATAATTGTAATTATTATTAATTACAATTATTATTAATTATTCATATTGAAAATTGGAATATGATGAATATAGAATTTTGTGGACTTTTATATTACTTATTTGATGATTTTTTTTCTAATTAAAGAAAAATTCTATACTAAAATAAATTTTTTATTTTTTATATAAATAAAGAAATAATAGTGTAATATTATATAGTGTATATTAAATATAGTATAGTAAATATATATTATAGTAAATGTATTAATTTTTATAAACTAGATTTTTCTATTTTCTATTTTAAAACATTTTTAAGATTTTCATATTTTTCGAAGTAGTAATGAAAAATTATCAATGATAGTAAACAATATTTCTAATTTCTTTAATTAATAATTTTGTTATTATTTTTCAATAAAATTTATGAATTATAATTTTAAGTAATTAAAAGATTCAATTAAGTAATATCATATCATGAACTTGTTATTAATTGTTGAAGCTTTTTTCGAAATGTCCTATTTTTGAAAAATAAACCGAATTTGAAAGTAATTCTGTAATTTAAAAATGTTTGAAACTAAAGTTTCTTAGAAAGTCCGAAAATTTAGTTTTTGTAATTTCATTTCAATTTTTTTTATATTTTCTTCAATTCTTAATTATTCTTAATAAGCATAAATATTTTGTCTTTCAATATTGTCTATAAAAAATTGCATGAAATAATAAATAAAATATGTATAAAATTTATCATTAAAGTTATAATATTAACTTGGAAATTACATTTGTTAATAATTTGATATTATTTTAATAATTTAAAAAAATTTTCAGTAATTAAAAAGTTTAAACTTTAAAACTTTATCGAATAAGAAAGAAGAGATATATTTAATAAAATAATAATATTTAAGAATATTAATAATATTTATTAATTTAATAATATTTAGAATAATTTAATAAATATTAAGAATAATTCGATTACATTTTTATGCAAATATATATTTTTTACATATATTTTACATATTTTATATAAATAACATAAATATACATATTTTAAATATTATATCACAAACAAATAATTTTTAAGTTTTTTTGAATAAAAAAAATCACAGTTGATTGAAAAAAATTAACAAAAATTTCATATATATATATATATATATATATATATATATATATATATATATATATAGCACAATTTTATATATAAATGATATTGTATATTATGATATAAATCAATTATGATCTCCTTTATTCAAGATATTTAATTATTATTTATTTATTACACAATATTTAATATTTAATAATTTGAAATGTAAGTCAATAATTTTCTCATATATATATATATATATATATATATATATATATATATTTAATAAAATATATATATAAATATAAAATACTACAATAAATAATTTGTATATGAATTTATATACTAGTCAAATTTAAACAATCTCTTTTCAGATAATTCACAAAGTAATATTTTAAGACAAAAAAAAATCAATTTACAAATGGAAAAAGGAAATCTTAAAAAAATTATTATAATATAAATTATATAATATTTGCAAATATTTGCAAATTATATTTTACAAATATAATATAATTTGATATATATATATTTTATGATATGACATAATTATATATGATTATATATATTTTTTATATATATAATCATATATATAATTATATATTTTTATATATTTTTTATATATTAGATGAATATTTTGCATATTTTAACTAAAAATTTGCAATTTATTAATATAAACATTTTCGGAATATTTGAAAACTTAGAATATTGAAATTTAGATATTCCAATATTTCGATTAAAAAAAAAACCAACATTTTATTCTTCAATGTGGTATAATTCATTATCGTAAATCACAAAAACCTTGTTTACGTATTCTTAATCATCATTTTCCACTAATCATTATAATTTACCGACACGATCGGTAGCGACATTAATCGCTGTGTATTGACTTACATCTCGGCAAACATATACTGATCGATTGACAGTTTATTGATGGTTATTATCGCATGAATTTAACGATCCGAGCAAAAGTGTATTTTCATGAAACCAGGGTCATTGTGCTTACATATAAAACTTTCTCAAATATCCTTCATTTTCTTCAACTGAAAGTTTGGTTGAATTTCAGATTATTGCACCGCGCTCATTATCCTGTCCTGCAAATATCATGATTTGTGTCACAATTTTGAATAATTTCGTCCATAATATCAGATGAAATGAACAAGATATTTCAAAGAAAGTATACTTTTAAGTTCTTTTACTTCTTGTTTCGTTTTTCTTGTCATTTTTGAAGATAGGAATAGATATACGTACACACACACACACACACACGCGCGCGCGCGCGTTTGAAATTTAAATTAAATTTGACATAATATAAAATTTTTATTAGAAAAAATGAATTTTTATCAGAAAATGAAAAAATGAATTATGTTTCTCATAATTTTTTATTTTTTTAATTTGTTCTTAATTTTTTTTTATATTTTTAACATTCTAAAAATTCTGAGGAAATAAAATTTACAAATCACATTGAAATCAAATTAATAAGACTAATTATTTCCTTGAGCATTACGTTTTGATGCTAAAATCAGATAAAAAGTAGAATTCATTAGTTTGACTTTTGAATATTGGCTTATATTTGATCTTTGAAGATTTGAAAAGACTTCATATAATATTATTTCAATTATTTTTTTTATTTACTAAAATTAATTTCAAATATTGATTCAAATGTTGATAATTTTTAAAATTTGATTTCATAATCAAATTTTAAATAATCATAATCAATATGATTTTTTTATAAATTATAATAATTAATAATTTTTATAAACACAAAATTAAAAAATTTTCTATTTCATTTTATCCTTAAAGCTCGAAAAGTTATTATTTATTGATATACATATACATATACATATATATATATATATATATATATATATATATTGATAATTAATTTGCATTGAGCATGTTTCATTTACATATATATATAATTCTTCAGAAACAAATCTATTAATTCTATATCATTTGATTATTTGATCATTTTTTATCTATTAATTCTATATCAATTCTATATCAATCCGCAAAGATTAATTTGTCCTTTTAAAAATATTAGAAAATTCTTTAAGATAAAAACCTTATTCCTTTTCACAAATTTTATAATTAAAAGAGCACATAGTAATATTTTTTAATAATTCTACAAAATAGACTACAACTTATTTTTATCTTGTCATTTATAAAACAAAAGAAATCTAATTATCTAAAATTATTTATCAATACGCAACTGCAAATTATTCATCGCTTTTACATTTCAAATAATAAAAATTTCTCGATGAAAACATTTCTACAAAATACACATTCTAAATTCTTCTATAATTTCTCATTAATGATTCTCAATAATTATTAATTATATTTCTTAAAATTCAGGTACTGTTTCCGTGACTTTATATTTTTTTATGAGTAAGAAAAAATTATATACATAGTTCTAAAAATTTCTCTAATAAAAAATCGATGTATGTATCTAAGAGGCTACATTATGCTTGTCGACCTGTTGCTACCTCTCCTTCATTTCTACCGCTTCTCCTACTTTCCGTGACCATCTCTTCGACTCATCCCTTACTAGAAAACTGCGAAACTCTTACTTCGTTTCGCTCATTAAAAGCACTCTATATTCCGTGTCGACTTCTAGCTATCGTTTTTTCTTTTCTTATTTTTTGGAGAAGATACATTGATCCTTACGCATCCGATATTTTGCACATCAGTAATGTTTTATGTGTTTCTTTTGACTCCTGACTAGTTTTCTGTTTTAATTTTTGTTTCTATAGAAATAAGGAATAATATGAATAAAAAGGAATTGAATTTTTAATTTGGCTAATTTTTTATTAAACTATTCTTTTTTTTATTTAATAATTTTATGTATTTTTTGCAATTAAAATTTTTTTTAATGAAAAAAGAAAAACTTAAATTTCTATTAAATGAAGCGAGACAGAGATAAAATGAGACAATCTTATTTCGTTTATATCATTTATCATATTGCATTCTTTTTCCGTCTCATTTCATCTAACTTAAATTATTCATAATTTAATAAATAAAACTTAATGATGTTTTCATATATTTTTATATTTTTGATTAATTAATTCTTTATGTCTAGAATTAATTCTTTAGATCCATTCGTGCACGAATATATTAAAATCTTATATATAATACTTTTGTATATTTTTATTATATATATATATTTTTATATAATTACTTATTTGTTATATATAAAATAGTATTATATAATACTACCAAAAATAGATGCAAGTATAAATCTTAAAAGATCTTAAAATAGAAAAAAATTTGATTAGACAAATTTAAATCGAATTATATAAAATGATTTCGAGGTTATCTCTACTATTTATTAAAATATTTTAATAAATTTTCTAATAAACATTTTAATAAATAAAAACATGCATTATAAAAACAATTTACAATTTCTTAAAATAAAATTAATTTTGAAAACATCGAAATACTTCTATTGATTCATTTGATCATGCATCGATTTAATTTAAATTTATCTAATGATTTAAATTTTTTTCTACTTTATGTAGTATAACTTATAATATAGTTTAAGAACTATGTAATAAAAATCATATACAATTTACATGTAGAGAGAATAAGAATTCTAAATAAGAATTTTAAGAATAAAAATCTTCTAAAATATTATGAAATGAAATAAGTTAATAATATTTTAACATAAAAATTTTTTTTTATTTAATTTTTCAGCCTCGGGAGGGGGAGGTTCGATGTTGGTCCCTCCCGTGGCCCAAAGTGGGACTGGGGATCGTCCCGTGGGCGACACGGGTGCCCGGGCCCAACAAACGTCAGGCCCTGCTGCAGCAGCAACCCTATGGCCCTTAGCACCCGCACAATCCAATCAGGTTCCAAATCAACAATCGCAGGGTATTCCACCCTTGGCTGCTACTCCCGCGCCAGCTCATAATCAAGGTACATTATTTTCTTATATTAATTAATAAATTAGATTAGTAGACAGTTTTTTTTTGAACTGAAGTAATTTAAAAATTTATTTAACTAATAAAGTAATAATTTGATTAAATTTTATGGATAAATTTATTAATAAGAAAAAAAAATATTGATATTTGTGATAATAGTAATAATATTAAGTTAAAAATTTGTGATTTTAGTTAAGATTTAAGAATGAATATTTTTATGAAGAAACTATATTTTTATACAAGATTCGAAATAAATTAATTTTTTTTTTCAATTAATAAAAAAAATTAATTTATTTTCAATTTTATATATATATATATATATATATATATATATATATATATATATAATTACATATAAATTGTATTTAATGTTATATAACGAAATTATTTTTATCAAAATTGAATATTTGTATTTTCAATTGATCTCTCTAAAATTATTAATTTTATTTTTTCTAAAAAATTGCTAAAAAATAATGAAATAATTTGTAATGAAAATAACAAATTAATAAGATATGTAATATTCTTATGCATGTACATTTTGATAATAAGGAATTTTATCTATGAGATATTTCTTCATAGAAAATTTAATTGATTTTAGAATAACAGCTAATTTAAGTTTAAATCTAACTTTTATTATTATATTATTGTATAATGTGATATGAATATCACAATACAATATTTTAACAAATAGTTCGATGTATTATTTGACAAAAAACTCAATCATTATTTTCCATTTAAAAAAAATATTATTAGATTTTTTTTATATTTATCTTTAAATATATATTTACAAATATTTATTTTATCATTGAGAAAAATATTTTTAATAATGAACAATCTAATATTATCTAAAATATCATCAGAATATTAAATGTTTATAAAAATTATACATCTTAAACTAAAATTTATAACATATTAATATTCAGTGCAAGTATTGTTATTTATTATTGTATTTTTGTATATTCCTATAATATTAATTTATAATATTATATTTTTATGTGCATTAGAAAATAATACAGAATAATAATACAAAAATAATACAAAATAGAGATTTTTCTAAATAAAATTTTCGAAATGTAAAAGTTATCATACTTTGAAAAATATGTATTTGCTAAATTCGAAGAGAAATATTAATATAACAAATTTCGAGCATCAGTTTTTCATGAAAATCACGAAAAGCTTATTACATAAAGTATAATACCAAAGGTAAATAATATTAAGATATAATATTAATATATAATTTAATTGTCGCATCACAAAATTTTTTAATCTATAAACTTTATTATACTTTTATATTTGCTTATATTATAATTACGTATTAGATATATTAGATATATAATTCAGGATTTCATGAATGAATGATTTTATAAAAAAAAATCAATTTTCCATTAACAACATTTAATTTAATATTTAATTAATTTCTCTTTATAATATTGTAATATTCAATTTCATTTTTAGATTGAAATAATTAATTAATATTTTATTATAAAAATTAATAATAATTTATAATGTATTTTTTTCTATATTATTTGATAAATATTTTGATTTTTAACTGTGCTTTTTTTTTGTTAAAATAAAGAATATATATAATAAGAATACATTAAAAATAAATATTCTTATTTATTTTGTTTAAATAAATAAATAATCTGTTTTCATTTTCATTATCTATATAAAAATATTTTATATTATTTTATAATTACATCATTAATTTTAACTATATTGGAGTACGTCGCCGTGGGCCGAAATAGCTCAGTTGGGAGAGCGTTAGACTGAAGATCTAAAGGTCCCCGGTTCAATCCCGGGTTTCGGCAAATCGTTTTTTTTATTTTAATATTATTATTAAATATTATTATTTAATTTCATAAGCAGATACTCAAGAATAAAATTTATAAAATAATATTTTATAAGAATTGAAATAATATCTTTAGGAAAATATAATATTACTAATATATTTAAGTATTTTTTATATTTACTTTCAAGTTTTACTTTCAAAGAATATTTCTTTTTAATTTTATATATAAACCTTGATAAGTTAAATATAATAAGTACCTTTTAAGAGCCGAAATAGCTCAGTTGGGAGAGCGTTAGACTGAAGATCTAAATGTCCCCGGTTCAATCCCGGGTTTCGGCAAAATTAAGTTTTTTTTAAATATTTTGTATTTTTTTTTAACATAAACATTTATTACAAAAACATTTTATAAATTTTCTAATTTAATAGTTGCATATATATTAATTTATTTTTTATTAAGTAAATTTTTTTTAATCTTCAATGCGATTCATTTCTTTAAGCCAATTTGCTAAAATTTGTTAATGTTATAATGATAATACATATCAATATGATATAATTGATAAAAAATTTTTAATTCTTTTATTAAAAATAATAAATTTTTATAGCAGATAAGTTTATTAAATTTTCTTCGTATATTGGTATAAATATATTGTTATAGTTTATGTTTTATTTAGTCTTAAATTATTTACTTTATTGAGTAATTGAAAATTATATACAAAATTGAAAATCTGATTTTATAAGATAATCACTAGAATTAAATATCATATGCAATATCCAAATTATTATGTAGAATTATAAAAAATTTTATTATTTATAGTATTAATATTATTTCTTATTATTTTATATTACAATATATAACAATTCATAATTTTATTTATATCATATTTTCATTTATTATGTTTATGTTTATTATAAATATATGAATATTAAAATAATTAATTAAACTATATGCAGATATGAATTATTTTTTATTCATTCAAATTTTGAAAATCAAATTCTTATTAAATCTTCCAAACAATGTTAAAAATCTTAAAAACTTAATGAATTAATAATCTTCCAATCAATTTTTATTTTTCCACAACTCAAAAAATATTTAGAATTCTTTTAATATTTCTATATTTTATTTATTCCATTTATCCGTTGATAAATTTTCTTATTCTCTCGATTAAAATTTTTTTGATTAATTAAATATTAATTAATAGAGAGTTAGGAAAAAAACTTGATATTTTCATTTTGAAAACAATGTATTATCAGTGATATTTAAATTGTTAAAAGTAATTCTCATCCAATTAGTTGTTGTGCCAACAGTCATGAGATCCATGTAAAAAGTAAATTCTCCGTTTAAATGGTGTTACAGGTGTGAGTCGTTACGGGCTGTACTCGTTATTCCCTGGGGGTGGCGGGGGCAGTTACGTCGCAGCCACTCCCGCCACCCCTGGACCACCCACACCTGCACGAGCTTATCACGCGACAACACACAAGGGTAAGTTTACAATGATCTCTACTTATTTTATCCCCCTTGTTTAATCGTTTTCTTTCTCTTTTTCTCTTTGTTTTCTTTTATTCTTGTTGTGAGTCAAATTCTTCGATTGATCTTTTTACGACTTATTGAGTATTATTTTTAGTATACTAGTTTCGATAATTATATATTGATTTGACAAAAATTGATTCGAATATTTAAAAAATTATATAACATTTAACATTTAAATATTTTTGTTTAAATTTAATTCATAGAAAAATTATAATATATATATATATATATATATATATACAATAATAGGAAAAATTCTTATTAATTTTATGATATATGATAGATTTGTGTTAAACATATTATTATAATTTTAATATATTATTATAATTTGTAATAGAATAAAATCATTAATTTTTGTCTTTAAAAGGAATTTTCTTAATATACTTTTGTTTCTTAATATATTTAGTTATTATTATTATTATTATTAATTTTATATTATAAATTATAATTGTTACAAAAAAAATATGCATAATAGAATCATTGTTAATTGAAAAAAATATTAAAGAATAAATTAGATTTTTTTATTATTTTATTATTATATTATTTTATTTAATTATAATTATACCTAAAATATATAAATTTTATTTTTCTTGATAACTGAATTGAATCATTTTTCAATCATTCACTTTTTCATCTATATAGATTTTACGTAAATATTTGTACTTTTTTCTTTTTGTATCAAATGCTATTTTATTAAATAATAAATATTTAATGATTTGATTCTTGAATATTTCAAAAATTTATTATTTTTTTTCTCAATATTTGTTAATTTTAGTTATTAATATTATATTCTTTTATACAATTTTAATATAGAAATATTTATATTAATTTCAAAAAACTTTGAATAATATTAATGCCATTATGCTTTCGTTAAATTAGATGCATGCATAATATAATATTACATTATGTTGTAATTAAAATGCATTAAAATTAATATATTATATATACAATAACAGTAAATATTCTATTTTTCAATCAAATATAATTTCAAGTTATAATTTTAAATAAATAAATAATTTTCTGTTTTAAAAATTAAAATAAATCAAAGTATTACAGATGAAGGAAAAATGCTATTTAATGATTAAAGAATAATAAAATTGAAAACATACAAATATAATATTTAGTTATAAATAATATTTTTAGTAATAAATAATAATATAGCAATAAAGTTTTCAATTGTAATTTATTACATCATTTATATATCTATTTTATACAATCATAATATTTTTATGCTTCATATGTTTTTGTATAAATTTTTAATATGTCTCTTTCCAAAAACTTTTATTATCTTGATTCTCAGAATATTTGTACTGTTGTACATTGTATTTTTCGTATAATGAAGTATACCTATGAATACTCGTAGCCATGTAAACTTGTCGTGAAAATTCGGATATTTACGGATTCCATCGGCTTAGATCGTCGACATTTTGTTCATTGTTCGTGATCAGTCGGATTCGCACCTCTGTTGTGATTGGATGTGTGTTGTCCATGCTCTTGTGTTATTATGTATATGGTGTTTGTGCTCTTGGTCAACTATATTTCCGGCTGTTGCGCTCTTCGAACCGTTTCGTGACTTGCGTATGTACGTATAAAAATTTACAATGTTATTTTTATTTATTATTTTTTTAGACTATTTTCACGTTTCTTTTATCAGATGTTTCATTTTTTTAATTGTATTATTAAATTGCAATGTGAATGGTAATGTAAGATTAGAAGATAGGAAAATATATTTTATCAATATTTATCATAAAATAATATTATTTCATATTTTAATTTGTACAATAAATGTTTTTAATTAATATTAGCTATAATATAATAGTTAATATATATCTACTTTTATTAATATAAATAATATTAAACATTTATTATTAGAATAATAGAATAAATAATTAACATTAATAAAATAATAATATATATTAAATTATCAAAATCAAATCTTTTAAGTTTTTATCTAAAGTTGGAATAATTTTAATTAATGATTAACTAATTGTAATAGCTTTAAAAATATTCAATTTAGAAGTTATATAATGAAGTATTAATATTTAATTCAAATTTAATTTCTAATATCATTAAAATAAATAATAAAACAATAAATAAATAATAAAATTTATTTTTCAAAAACAAATACTAACAAATTAATTGCTATATAAATACATATAATTTCTGGCATCATCATCTGATTGTTTGCGGATAATCTAATCTAATCTAATAATCTTCTAATAATCTCTAATCTAATAATTTTAATCGTCTTTGAATCATTCTATGTTGATATTGTAATTCACAAGATATATCTGTTTTTCTATGTACAGAAAAAGAATTATTAAACAATTCCAGAAATATAGAGATAGATTTTTAATCAAAATCTTATTGGTATGAAAATAATTTTGGAAATAATTTTTTCAAAAAATGAAATCTAGATAATTTCGAATTTAAGAATTTTGTAAGAATGAGAGAATGTCTAAAAATAATTTTGAAATCATATTACAAAAAGTTAGTCCGAAAATAGAAAAAAGGATAATTTTCATACAATTCTTTGTATAAAATTACTTCTAACATTAAGATATTTATAAAAAATAGTTTAATATTTTATTTGCATATATGCTTATTGTTTATTTTACATTTTTTTCATCGTTTGTCTATAGATATTATCTCTTGTTTTTAATCGAAGATAAAATTTGTCCATAGACTGTTTTGAGTTTTTGTTTTGTTTTCAATTATTTGTGTATTATCCGCGGATAATGTATGCGAATTGTTTCCATATGTCTGCGGATAATCTTCGGATTTATCTTCCATAGAAATTTAAACAAGACTTTATAATCTTAATTCAATGATCATATATATACATATATATATATATATATATATATATATATATATATATATTCATTATTATATATATCATTCATTATTTTGTCGTTTGTATAACTCAAAAAAACTCGTTTAGAATTTTATAATAAGTTATATTTCGGAAAGAATTGATGTCAATACAATTCGATTTATAATTTTATATTTATTATTATTTTAAAGTTGTTATTATTATTTTTGATTCTTGTTTTTTATATTTTATCAATACAATATATATAATCTTGAGATTCTAATTTTCTTGATTTTATTCAATTTTTTTTTATTTCTCTTGACTAATCTTTTTACTACATCATTCATCAGAAAAAAAATCACAATTCTAGTTCAAAATATGTTGTCTAATGATAAGTACAATTTTTATCAATTGAAGAGAAAATTTAAAATAATCAAAAAAGATGATATGTTGCAATGCCAAACAAAAATAGTTTATTATTATCAGTAATATATACAAATATTTCTAATATTAATGTAAGTAAATAAAATATTATATATTTATAAAAAAAATTTAAAGTATAATATACATCATATATGTGACATTAGATTATAGGAGGAAATTAGTACTATATATATGGCGTGTAATAGCGAAATAATTAAATATTCAAAGAGCCGATATGATTCGATTTGTTTCAACATTTTTGTATTATTGTTGTGATATTTATACACAGCTTGATATCATGATATTATAATATGTATTGATAGCAAAATTTCGATTTTTAATCATTTGATATATTATAAATCTTCAAAAAAGTATTTAAATACAGAAAATTATTGAAAAGATCATTAATTTTTAACCTATCACTCTTTAGTCATATAATTGTTCAATACTTATGAATTTTTACTTTATCTCCATTTATATAACATATTATACTAATTGTTTAGTAAAAAAAAGTGTTAATATCTAATGGAAAAAATAAAACAATGATCGATAGACAACTCTCTTTTAATATACAATATCAGGATTGATTAAGAAATGAGAAAATCGATAATTATTAAGCAAATGCGGGTGTCTCTATCGCAACGCGAAACGAAAAGATCGATCGTTTCCGGGGAAATAAATTTGAGTGGCGGGAAGGCCAGCTGTTCCAATGGCGCTGCTCCGGTAATCTCGATACGTCGATGCTTGTATAGAAGCCTCGGGAGATGCGAGATTCTTAAAACATGTGCGTGGTAATAATTTGTCCAGCGAGAGATGTGATCTAAATGAAATAATATTCAAGAGACATTAATGATTGTCGGACCGCGCATCACCTGCTGCAGCTGCTTACGAATAATGGGAAATTTTGAGAGGAAATTAAGGTTAACCGAGGGAAACGCAGTTTCAATTGTGTAAATGTACAAATTCGCGAGGTCATTGCCTTCACTTTTTGCTCACTTTGAATTTTGATACGGGAAGATATTTCTCTTTAACTGTGTCTTTGATTGTGTCCCACTCAGTTCATGTATACATGATTGGGATACAAATTGGTTTCTTTTATTTTAAATAATTTTCCGTAATTTTAGAACAAATAATGTGAGTAAATAAATATGAAGTACATTGTTTTATTTGTTAAAATTTATTTATCTTACGAAATGAAAAATTTGATTAAATATTTATTTAAAATTTATACATAATAATTATACATATATAAAAATATATAATAAAATCGGGAATATATATATATAATAATTACATATAATTTTAATTAAATATTTTTTAATTTATAGGTATTTAAATATTCTATAATTAAAAAATGAATTTTAATATGTTCAAATTGAAAATGGAAATATTTCTGTTTGTCATAATTATATTTTATAATGTTGTTATAATTATATTTTATTATATTTTATATGATGAAAAATTTTTTAATAAATTTTTAAAATATTTATTATATTGATTATGAAAATTATATTAATTATAGTATAATTAAACAAAATAAATTCGATATATTTGAGTTATTGTATTCAAAATTTTAATCATTACGATTAAATGTTAGCGTAGCGTTTTAATGAAATTTCTTTGTTAGTTATGGCACTGATTTATTGATAATTATAAAGTACTTTTATGTAATATTGTCATATTAATAATCGTCGTATTAATGATGATGTTAGAAAATATAAAATTAATTCCAATAATTAGTTTTGTTCAATAGCATTATCAAATGTTATTACATTAATATTAATTTTCAAAATTATTACAACATCAAAAACATTACAATTTTTTATTTATAATTTATCTTATTAATTTCATTATTACTTTTAATATTATTATTAAATATTATATTATGTAATACTTATTATTAAATATAATATTATTTATATAATAAAAATATAAATAATAATATAAATTAATTATATAATATTAATATATTATTGTTATTATTATTATTAATTTGAGAAACAAACTATTATTTATTATAAATATTATATATTATATTTATTATTATATTGATGCTTATAAAGTTAAATTATAATTCCTAAAATAAATAATTTCAAGTTTTACATCTATTGAAATAATAATTATAAATATTTTTCTAGAGATCCAATTACTTTATTTAATTTAATTATTTAATTATTTAATTTAATATAAAATAAAAAATAAAAAAATTCATTTACACACAAATATTTATATAAATTGACATAACAAAAATAAATAAAAAAGAATATTTCTAAATATAAAAAAAAGTAAAACAATATGTATGTATAAAACAAAATATTCAAATATAAGATATATATTAAAAAATAAGTTCTGGAAATAGTTTTTTTCATGGATGATAATATAATTATTTAAATTCTTATAAATTAGATCAGATTTTTTTTAAATATTATTTTTAAATATTAAAAGTCTTGGTTTTAAATATTAAAAGTGATTTTAAAAGTTTTTTTATATTTTATTTGCATCTATATTGCTTCTTATTTTTATTTTTTATTTTGAAATTTATTTTATTTTGAAGAAATTGTAAAATGTTCTAATTTGTGGTCAAATAATAATGAAAGAATAGAGATATATCTAGATTAAATTAGATTGTTAAACACATAGTGAACATATAAAACTCATTTAATGAATACAAGAAAATAATTTTTTTATTCTTTCAAGGAAGAAAAAAAACTGAAAAAAAAGTATTACAAAATAATTTAAACATTCATTTTCTATATTTTAATATTTTTTTTATGTGATTCAATATTTTAAATTTAAATATCTTATTTTTACATATGATCATATATCATTTGATATTTGTTTTTTATTAATTTTTTAAATTATATTACATTTTATAAAAAACGAAATTAAAATATATTGAATTGAAAAGATAAATTTTGATAAACTTTTTATCAGAAAAAAATAATATTTTACAATAAATATTTAAAGTAATTTCAAATTTTTTATATTATGAATTATAATATTTGTATTATTACGTGTATCTATTTTGAAAATTTTTAATATTTTAATATTTTAAATTTTTAATATTTTAAATACTTAAAATATATACAATAGAATATCGATTATCCGAATATAAATTATTTAAAATCTATTTATTCAAAACTGATTATCGAAAAAATATATATATTAGCATATCTAACTTTTTTGTATTCTAGAATATGTATTTTGGAACGATTATATTACAAAAGAAAATTATTAAAGACAAAAATCTCTCAATTAAAAATAAATTTATTTAAATAGTCACTATTATGTGAAAATTTATTTTTTACAAATTTCAGTAATCAATTATATGAATTCTTATTTTGCCAATAAAAAAAAATTATTTTCTCTATATAATTTTCTTTATTATTATACTTACTGCGTTTCAAATTTTTTTTGAATTTATTAAAAATTATCATCTCTAAGTTATAAAATTTTTATTCAATTATTATCTACTTTATTATCACTATTATTCAAAACCGTTAAAAAAAATAAAAAGATTCGAAATCACTAATTAAAATTGTACTATTTATATTATATTAATTATCATATTGACCTGCAATCAAAAATCGTAATCTTCTAAGATAGTTCTTACCTCCGAGAACCGTTTTATGGAAGGGGCCCTCTCAGCATTTTTTTTCACCTCGAAAGGTCTCCCTCAGCGGGACTGGCCTTTCACGGGGCCCCCTCCCAGTTCGCACAATGGCGCAATTATGCAATTAAAGCTGGTGAATGAAGGGGCCCGATGGTGGGCAGGCGTAAGGGGACGAAAATGCTCGGCTAAATAGAATTCCATCGCAACGTGCACATTCCCCGTATCCTGACTGGTTCGTCATGCGCCACAAGAGAGAAAGATTACGAATTTCACACTGAAATATCACAAGAAAAAGAGACAGACAAGAATAAACAGAGGAGAGGCTGAAAGTCGCAAGGTGACAAGGATGGCAAGCTTCGTCTTTCCATTCTTTAGCTCCTTCATCCCTAACAACCTTATTGTTCGAGGTGTAATCCAAAACGCCGTTTGCAAAGATCGTGTGTCCGAAAAAAAAAAACGATGAGATTTTCGAAGTGAGGGCAAGAGTAAAAAAGAAACGGGACAAATTTGTTGGTTGCAGGAAGAATTGCCAAAAGAGAAAAGAGATGAGCTGCTGGAACGGTATACTGGCAGAAATAAGACTTGAGAATAATGAGCTCGATTCCTTCTTAACTGACCCGTTGTCTAAAATCGAATCTCGAACCGCGGGCAAGATTTCAATTATCCCTGTCCGCGATTCAAGTCCATGTGAGAGTTTACCTCGTATTGCGTAGCAAGAACGCATGCGCCTTCTCGTCATGCTTTTCAAGCAAATCATTTGAAAGTCTGAGTCGAATCGAATGGGTTCATTTGTTTTGGAGGGGATAAATGTTATTGGGTTTAGTTTTTGCACTTATGGGAGATAATGATTTCTTTAGTTGAATTTAGGATTGTTGTAGACAATTGTGTTTTTTTGGATTTACTAGATAATATCTATAGATAATATCATCTTAGTGAAAATGTTGGAATCAGATTTGAATAAATTTTATTTGAAATAAAAGAAATCTTTATCTTTTTTTATAAAAGAAATTTTTCGGAATAAAAAATAAATGGTAGTAATAATGAATTACTTTAATTATTATTTTATTATATTATGTATTTATTGCAAGAATAAGATAGTAAAAATAATTCTTTTTGGAATTAAGATTGAATAAATTATTTTTAAATAATTTTTGATACGAAACAAATTATTTCAATCATTTTATATTATTATTTTCATATTATTATTTCATTATTAATTTAATTATCATTAATTTAATATGAAATTATATAAATTTTTTTCTTTTTATATAAATTTATATCTTTTTAATTAAAAGAAGAACAAATAATCAAATGTTTATAATTTAGTTATTAATTTATAATTTTAAAGTTTAAAACAATATTTTTTATTAATAATTTTTATATCTTTTTTGTTCACGCTGCAAATCTTTAGCAGAACGAACAGGTAAGTGAATAGTGGACATTCAAAAGTATTATCATCTTGATTTGCTAAGATAAAATCTATTTGATGATTATTAGGATGAAATAAATATTTTGTAAAATAGAATTTCACATGATATTAGACTTTTTTCTTTTATACAATATTATAAAATTAATTATTGTAATTAAAATTTTTTATTGTTTCGTAATTTTTTTTTCAAGTCGAATGATTTCTAAATGTTAAAATACATAGAAAATAAATTATAAATCAATTTTGAAATTACTTGAGATTTAAAAAAAAAAATAATATGGATTGTATAAATTACGAAGAAAAAACTTATTATATTTTTTTATTAAATATGTTTTTATCCAAAAATTCCCCATATTATAAATATTTTTTTTCTCAAATCCAATAATTGAATATCGTAAAAATTCTATTCAATTTTTAATATTCACTATAAAACAATCTTTGATTCTTTTAGAATCCAAATCAATTATTTCAAAGCGTTTTTTTTACTTTCCAATCAAAAAAATTATTCAATATAGAAGTAAAAGAAAAAAAAAATGCATTTTCCTTTATTCAATTTTCATCCTCTACTTCCTCTATCTATTTCTCTTCAACATTCTGGGCGAGTGTTGCGTTCGATTTAAATTAATTTACATAGATTTTTCATTTATCCGTCTAACCGATCGTTTATTGCATATTTATCGAAAGCAACAAAGAACTAATGCAATAAATTTTAATAAGCTTATAGGAATACGCATCACACATTGATTTTAATATTTATATAAGCATATAGAGACAATAAGTGTGGATGGCCTAATCTGATCGTTCAGGAAATCAGAAAATGCAACCGTCTAGAGATAAATGAGAAATAACGGAATCTAGGCTGGTTGCAAACACGAAGACGCAAACATTATCGACAAAAAATTTAAGTGATTGATTTACGATCAAAATTCAAAGTTGAAGTTGAAGTCAAGTTGTTAGAATTGCATTTCGCATTTTCTGTTCAGTTATCTTTTTGTTCGTTTCTTTTTTTTTCTTTTTTTTTTATTTGTTCAAGAAAATCAAGTCTTTTGCTTTTTACTGGTAAAAATGAAAGAGTCTGACTCGATGGAATTTCATTGATGGTTTTAAAAATTAGCAGCAAATAACTTTCATTGGCTATTTTTTTGCATTGATGGTAAAATGGAATTAAACGATATTGATTTAGCATTATTATTTATGAACTATATGAATTAATTTAAATATATAATGATTTAGTTTAATTTAGGATTAAATTGGAAAATTCCATTGTTCTTTTTTCTTTTAAATTATTAAATTATTAAAGAATGGAAATTAATTAAAATAGTCAGAAAATAATTAAAAATGCATTTATATAAATGAATATGTATTTGATTTGAATTTATTTAAAAGAAAAATAAGATTCTAAAGCAATAATAAATTTTAATATTTTAATATTTAGGAATATGTATTTGTTAATAATATTACTTACAATTAAATCTTTTTTATTAATTATATCTTTTTTAAAAATTTAATTCAATTTTATTTAGAAAACTTTAGTTAAAAATTTTGTAATAAAAAAATACAACTCTTTTTTTCTAAACTTTTTATTTATTTTGATTGATATTTAACAATTAATTAATTTGTAATATATGTATTGAATTTATGAAAAAATTATATTCGTTTTTAATTATAATAAAATAAATAATTTTCGTCTTATTAGAATGGTATTTTATTAATAAAAGTTGTATCTTCTTTTAAACTTAGAAATTAAATTAGATTAAACAGTTATAATAATCGGATAACAGGTATGATATTAATTTATCTTATGATTTTGAAGTAATTTTGTATAAATATTAAATATTGAAAGTTCATAATATTAAAGAATAGAAATTTGAAATCGATATATATTAATATATGTTGTAATATCAAGTCAATATCATTGCATTAGTAAATAATATCAAAAATATTGAAATTATTCGAATAAATATTTAATCTTATATTTAATGAATATAAATTTAATAAATATATAGAAATTGAAAAGAATCTAAAAAAATAAAAAATAATTGAATCGAAACTATATATTATATTTATTAACCTAAAAAACAAGAACATAGAATAAAAATATTATGTTAGTAAAAAAAATAATAAAAATAATAGTATATAATAATAATAATACTTTAAAATAGTAATTGAAATAAATTGCATATATATGAATAATTATGAATAATTCTTTTCAAGTTATGAAAATATTTTGATTAAGATTGAATTTGAAAGATTCGAAATAATCAAATAAATATCGTTTCTTATCATAATTAGATCCTTGTAATGCTTTTTTTTATTTAACATAATAATTGATACTGCGAAAAAAATCATGTATTATTGCGAAAATAATGCATATACTGCGAATAAAATCATGCACTGTATAAAATATTTCCGTTTTCAATTACTGTTATTATATGAATTTAAAAAATTTAAATTCATATAATAATATAATTCAATAATATTCAATAATAAATATAAATTAATTTATTTAATTTATTTATTAAAAAAAATTATCTCGTAGTTTCGAAAATTGTGTATTATAAATATGTATATTATTAAATATAATTTAGAAAAATCAATATCGAATTACAAGATAAATCTTGAGATTTAATCTGAGAATTGTTGTCATTTAAATTTCAATAAAATTAATTAAAATAATAAAATTATGTTTAAATAAATTATGCTTATGATATGCTTAAATAAGAAAAAAATTTATATATTTATATCCTAGTATAATATTGTGTCAAATTTTGTAATATTTATAATTTAGATAAATATAAATAATATCAAAAGGATATAGGATATAGATATATAATGTGTAAGATATATAATAAATATGCTGTATGAATATATTAATTAAATTAATCGGGATTTATCATTATTATTTTTAATTATATTATATATCTATTGTTATTTATGACTTATGACTTATATTTTTTTATATTTTTGTTTATTTCTTAAATTTTATATTTATTTAATTCTTAAAAATTCTTAATAATTTTTATATAATAGACATATATTTTTATATAATAGATATTTTTAATTTTTATTATTATTAAATCAAATATTATATAATATTAAGAATTAAAATTATAATATTATAATATTTATAATTATAAAATAAAATTATAATATTTATAATATTAAATTATTTAATTTACAATAGTATATTTAATTTAGAAAGAGTTGTATTTTGTTAATTTTATTCTATCTTATTTCCTCTCTATTCTAATTAAAATTCAAATAAAATCACATAAACAGAAACAAAATGTAGATATTTTTAAATATTTTTAAATTTTCACTTTCATTGCATTCTGATTATTTTTCGAAAAAAGTTCAACATATAAATTTCCCACGAAAATAACTACAGATTTTTCATTATTGCCGAGAAACAATTCGCAATTTGTGCATATTCTACGTACAATCATATCGGGAAAATAATTGACTTGGATTAAACTGGCTATTGTGATTCTGAAAGTGCTCCCGTTCCTATTAGAGAAGGTTTGGAATTGGAGTAGCAGATCGATTAATCGCTGGATTCTGTAGTTTCAGAGAGCGTGTTTTCCGCGGCTGTTGGGGTCGGGGTAGGTGGCTACACTTGGGGTGCTCCCACGCCACCTCCTGGATCACCATACAGTCCTGTCCCCGTGACGCAGCTCGAGCTGCTGGCCAAGAATTTGGCTAGTTTGGCTCCTCCGGGTCAACAGGCGCTCAGCCTTCAAGGTGTTGGTGTGAATGTAGGAAGTTTGCATCACGCCCAACATACCCAACACACGCAGCATACTCAGCATACTCTTAATTTGACTGGTCTTCATCATCTTCATCATGGTGAGTATTTTGTCCGATTAGGAAATAAGAATATTTTTTTTTATTGGAATTGGATTAAAAAAAGTAGAATGATTTTAAAAAAAATTGTATAGAGGAGATAATATATTATTTTAAAAAACTATAAGATTTAAAATTTATTAAATTGAAACTTATAATAAAGATTTCGTATTGGAAATTTAAAATCAAAATTTTTTTATATTTTTTTCTTATGTTTATTTCATATTATTTAGATAAAATATATTTTTAATATTTTTCTGTTAAAATCTTCAGATTCAAAACTTTATTTTTATTAATAATTTAACGCTTTTGCCTGTAATTAGGATTGTATCTGTCTAGTTTTCGCATAGAAACTTGAATTTTAATATGGCTTTAAAATCAATCTCCGGAGTCCGGTTTTACTAGAAATATCTCCGGATTAATAGAACAACTTCTCGTTATATTATTAACTTTCTATTAACTTATAATAAAAGTATATAATATGATAATAAAAATATTTTAAATTACTTTATTACAATAAGAATAGCAGCACATAAATTATTATTATTTTAAGAAATATGCAACATTTCTTTTTAGTTTTTCTTGTTTGCTTCAAGTTTTCTATAAAAGTAAATTTCTATGAAAGTAAATATTTTATTGTTAATTATATATATAATGTTTTGTCGATATGAATTCTTTTCTTTCTTTTTATTTTCAAGTTACTAAAATTTTCAATTTTCAATTCATGATATTCTGAATTTTAAAAAAGGAGAACATTTTAAAATTTAATGAAAAAATATTTAAGTATTTAGAAGTTAAAAATCCCAGCCAAAACAAATCTCTTAAATATTTCTTTCTATGATATAAAAAATATGAAATGATCTTAAATGAAATTATTAGAATAATATTGTTAACATAATTTATTGTTATTATGTGTTCAAAATGATGTGCATTAATAAAGATATATTTTTTAATGTAAGTAGTATTTTAACGTTCTTTTTCTTTCTCTCTTTAAATATTTTTTATATTTAATCTCTTATATATCTCTTATCTCTTTATATATTTTTTCATCTGCTATAAAGTGCAAAAATATATATATATTTTTTTTATCATAAAAAATGATTAAGAAAAAATAATTTAACAAAAAAATTTTTTTTCTAAATTATAAAATTTATTAAATTATAAAATTATTAACATTATGTCATTTTTTTATATTAATTTTTATATTAATTTATTATATATTTATTTTTTATATTAATGAATGAATGAAAACGAAGGAAACATATGTTTAAGAGGTTTGTTTCGTCTGAAATACTCTATATATTTGTCTTTTATAATTATTAATTTGAAATAAAATTTAATTAAAAAAATCCGATCAATATTTAACTTATAGATATCAAACTTCATTTTTTAAATATTACTTCATTTTTAATGTTAAATTTAAAATAAAATTGTTTGATTTTGAACATTATAAATTTTTATAACTGGTTTGAAAATATCGAAGATGCTTTAATATACATAAGATTTAAATTTTAATCAGCTTATTAATTGATAATATATGATGTTATTTTAAAAAGACATTAATCTATAAATACTAGAAAACATCAGAAACAAATGAAGAAACTCTATTCGATTCATTTAAATATGATCATCGAGATATTAGCAAAACTGTGAAGTTTTTCTCGTTTAATTTTATTGATTAATCACTGGTTAAACGATGAAACAAAAAATTACGCATTCAAGTTCGAAAAGAATTTAATCGACGCTCGATTGTTGACTAATTCCACATAAATGCTAAAATAATCTTCGATCAGCGAAAGTTGACACAAGGTTATTTAATCGAGTGTCTTAAGCTGTATTTATACCAACATATCAATGTAAACTTCAAATATCTTACATTCTCAGATATGAAAAATGTTAAGGATTAGAATTTATATATGCTATGTTTCTTTGATTCTTAACTATGCTTGCTTTCGGAAATCTTTTTGAATTCGATGTAATTTATTATTAATTTAAATAATTATATTTATGGAAATACAAGATATCTGTTAATTGATACAATTAGATAAAAGATGATTTTATATATAATGAGTCACAAAAGTAGTCATATACTAACCTAAAAAAAAAATTTATTTACTTTAAAAAATCCTTACTTTAAAAAGATTACTGTTTACTAATAACGCAATTTAAATCTTTTATGAATATATTAACTAATTAGAAATTAATCCATTAATAAATATAATTCCATAATTCTTATTTTAAAAAAATAATAACAAAAAATTTTTATTACAATACAAAACAATAATAATTTAAAATAATTATTTGAGCATCCTAAATATCTTTAATTTTTTGTAATAACAAAAAAAGTTATAATTTCTATATTTTTTACAATCTGTATTTTAATATAATTTTCTATAATTTCTATATGTTAATAATTTAAATATCACAACAATGTATCTTATCCAGATTTAATTGAATGATAAAATCCGAATAATAATTTAACAATTTATAAAAGCTATGGCGATAAGTGCCCGAAAAAGCATGTTAAGCTAATCCAATAAGACTTGATTTTTTAACTATCCAATCTCTGAATTCAATGTATAATTTACCGTTATAATCAAAGATCATGTCTCTATTGATATCATAATGTTTCACGCTAACAGGAGGCTTGCATCAGAACACCTTCTCCCCTCAACTGTCCTTGGTAACTGGGAATGCGCCCACGCTGACGATCAACAGCTTCTCATCACCAAATTCGACAGGCAACGTAGTACCGACGACAGGAGTATTGCTTCAGGAATATCAGTCGCCGACAGGTTCGACTACCGGATGTTCGGTCACTGTGAATGGCACCTCGTGCCCTACGAGCTCGACTACGAGCACAATGGTAGTACAGGGAGGCCAAACCGGCAACCAGGTCGTTCAGGCCACCAGCAAGAAACGGGAGGCCTTCCTACCGAGTCAAGGTCAGCCGGTGAAACTGGAGAACAAATCAACCAGACAGCCCTGTGTTTGCAGAAACAGCAACGGTATGTTATACACTTAGCCAATATTTTTTCTTTTTTTTATTTTCCTCTTCTTTTGATTATTTGCGTTTAATAAACATTAGCTGTAAGCAATTTTTTACAATTTTTTACAATTCCTCATATAAAATGTGAGCTAATTCTTTTATTTCATTTATTGTAAATAAATACAATGATATAATCAAAGAAGAACAAACAAGAAAAAGCAAGAACTTGAATAACTTGAATAATAATATAGTGAAAAAAAGTGAAAGCAATTAAATCAGAATTTGATACTAAGACTTATCAGCAATCAGGGTTTTTATGATTACATCTAAAATGATCTTGCTTATTATTTTTATTATTTTATTACTATGCTGCCTACAAAATAAACTTTATTTGATATTAAAATATTCAATAACTAAAAATATCTTAGGAATCATATGCATATAAGTATAAATGCGAATCAATAAAATAAGATAAAAAAATATGAATGCAATGAGATTGTTCTATTGTCGCATTTTATTATTAGTTTGTTTTATCTAACACTTAACTTAAATTCCAACTTTTATCGCTAAATATGTACTTAATAAATAAATCTAATTAACTTAAATAAATAAATATTTTAATGTTGAATTATAAATGATTTAATAATGAGTTAATAAATAAATCGATATATATCAATTTTTGTATTTGTTTTAGCTTCTACAATAACCAATATATGAATATATTAATATTTTTTATATTTTAGAATATTTCGATTCAGATGAAATTAATATATTTATATATACTTACATGATCATGAAAATCAAAATGATAAATTTTTATTTGCAATATTTCTTTCAAATCTCTAAGTGCGAAAATTTTTGTTATGTTTTCTAAAATGAAATTTTTCAACACGAAAGAACGAACACAATAAACTGTGGATAATTTAATTAATAAAAAGAATGTATATAATTCTATTTATAACAAGATTTTATTTTTTCAGATTTTATCAATAAAAATTGTACTAATTCTTATAAAAATTATTTTAAAACTCGAAAATATCAGAATTAAAATCTAATCTATGAGATAAATAAATTATGAATTATTTTATCAGCAAAAAGAATAATTTTATAATTTGTTTTAAAGAGAAATTTTGAAACTAATCATTTTTGACTTTCAATTCCAGATTTAGTATTAAAATTTATTTGAATTCTATAAATAGAACTTCGTATCAAAATATTCGTGTGACTTCAGACTTTGAACTTGGTTATTAGCATACAATAAGCAATTCCTTTTGCTAAATATGTATATTATTCTAATGAAACAAAAATCCAATTCTGAATTATATTTTAGCATTTAACATTTTAACCTAGATTTATGATAGGTTAATCAAATAGTTCGAAGTGATTTCTCATGAGTTGAGAGAAATTCGAAAGTAGATTGGTTAAGAGAATCCAATGGAACAGGACTTGTTTCAGACTCTAGTCATTTTTCGTTTCTTTATTGAAATTGATTGTCGAATAGTTGTTAGTTACGAAAGACGAAATCATTGGTTTCTAGATTAGCTTAACCGCTAATCAAAGGATGCTTTGGAAATTGTGAAATATCGATTTTCGTTGATACAATAATTCTTGGACAACGAACATCCAATACAGTTCTTGATTTACACGAGTTTGATTCAGTTTTCATTTAGCGATGTTTGAGATAGAAAGATAGATAAATTGGAATTTGGATTGATAGAGAAATGCGTATAAGAAATGAAATTCTCATTTGATGAGCGTAAGATTATATGTATCATGTTTCAGAAAGAATTTTACAAATATATTTACTAATTTTTAATAAAAAATTATATATAAAAAAAAATTATATTTTGATCCATTTATTTTTTATTTATTTCAAGAAATAAATTTTATATATATTTTACATGAATAAAATTGGAATAAAATTATAACTTTTTTTGTCATACGTTTCTTATCTTATTTTTTTTAATTTGTATAAATTAAAGAAGATTATTCAAAATGAAATAATTCTTATCTCGTAAACATAAATTTATTCGAAGAATCAGTATTCAAATCTAAAGTTAACTTTTTTTGATCTTAAATTTTTATAAGTTGCTAATAACCTATAATGTTGATGCGATATTAAGCTTATTAAAAAAATATATAAATGATATTAGAAATGAAATTATTATAATGACAACGAACATAAAACTTCGAAGAAAGAAAAGAAAGCTATTATTTTAAAAATTCCATATTTTACATTTAGTCTAATAAAAAAAGATAAAAAATTACAAAAAAATAAAAAACTTGCTTTATTTCAATTATGTATGTGAAAATTTTATTTTTAAATAAATCAAAATAATATTTTTAATTTAAGTTTCTTTTTAAGATAATAAATTCATATTGTTTTAATAAAATTTTTTTTAAAGTAGTAATTTTTTTTATAAAATATTAAAATATTAAACATTAAAATTATAAAATTAATTTTTTAATTGTATTTTTAATATATTAGAAATTCAAAATATTTCTAAAAAAATCATTAATATTTTTTTAAATCTTCAATAACTTAATCTGTACAAATATTATTCATATTTTATGTTAAAAGTTTTTAAATTTTTCCAAATGTAAAATTCCCAGAAATATCAATTTCAAAAAAAAAAAACTTTGATTTATTCTTAATATATTTCACTTTGGAGTATCTAACATGTTCAGAAACGCGGCAAAATCTGATTCTAGGCCATTGTCCAATTAATTCTAAAAGATTGGCTACACTGTAATTCTATCGAAACAGTTAGCCACAGACAAAGATTAACATAAATCATGACACGTTGTTCGTTGCCAAATTTAAGGCTAGATTTGTCGTGCAGTTTGCGTATCTTGGCCAAACAAATGCATTAGAGAGTTATACATATCTAAAGGACAAGAAAATATGTACATCTTTTTTCTTTAAATATGATTTCAAAAATAAATTTTTTATTATAAAAGACATTGTATGCACAGAATTATTTTCATTGATGAATCGAAAAAAAAGATTTTAACACACATTTATACAATGTAATATTATATTTTAACATGTTTTATTTGAGAAAAACCAATAAATATGTATTAATTATAATAATATTAATAATGAAATTAATATCTTAGATTGAAATTAAAATTAATTTGAAATTAAATTTTCAAATAAATTTATAAATTTATATTGAATAAAAATTAAAAAAATTTATTAAATTTTTAGTAGAATAAAAAGAAAAAAAATTATAATAAAAAATTTTGTAATGATAATCAAATTTAAAAGAAACCATATATTTTTGTTAATTAAAAAAAAAAAACAGTATTTATTTCATATTTTCTGTTAATTTTAATTTTAAATCTGGAAAAATATATATACTATAAGTTATTATAATATTAAATTTATATTTCTATTTGTTTCGAAAATTATTTTTCTCAAAATGAAATTTTTTCAATTGACTTGAAGAAATGACTTGAGATTCTGGTATTATTAATAATTAATAATTATTAATTTTATGATATACGTTCGTAAGATATTAGTTTTATGATACACATATTTTTTTCAAGATCAAATACTAAAAAATTATCTGAAAATATCTTTTTCATAATTATAAAAATTTTTACATTTATTCTAAAATTTTATTTTTTAATTTTATTATAAGATACATTTATTCGACAAAATTTTTTAAAAATAATTTTCTCAATTATATTATACTTTTATTCAGATAATATCATTTTTTGATCAATTCGGTAATTTTGCTAAATTTCTTTTATATAATGTATAATTCGCTGAAAATTGTATGAATATATTATTATAACAAAAATTATATTTGAAAATACCATCTATGTGGTTTTATATCGAAAACTTCGAATTTTATTATAAATCTCCGAACTTCGGTTTCGAATGTTTTCAAATTAATAAAAAATATTATACAATATTATATAGAATATAGAATATCTATAATATATAATATAGTAATTGTACAAGCGAACAGAGAATGATATATGTATAAAAATAGAAAAAAAAATAATAATATTTTTTCGTTTAAAGTTTCGTTTTTAAATAAATTATGATTTAAGATTTTTCAAATACAAGTAAAATATATTAATTTCTGATTGAATTATTGATGAAGATTATTCTACATGAATAAATAAATAAAAAAATAAGAAAATATTTCCAAAAAAATTGAATTCAGAAATTCGTTTATTATTTACTATTAATTATTTCTCTAATTGTATATTGTATATATAAAATCTTAATTTTCTTAAAAATTAAAAAAATTTAAAAGACAATTTTATTTTAGATTTTTTGTTATTATTATATTTTTATTTATATATGTATACAATGTGTAACATATTTAGTAGAGAATTGATTCTAAAAACAAAAATAAAAACAAAAATTACTAGAAAAATATTCATTGATAGCATAGATAACATAAAGTGAATAAAAGATAACATAAAGCGAGATTGCGATGTAACAAAAATAAAAATGTTTCATTTTATCTGGATCTTGCTTGCTTTGTCTAATGTAAATTTAATTACTTATAATTTAATATAATAAATATAATAAATATCTCAAACAACATTTTTTTATATTTAGTTTAGTTTTTATATTTATTTTGGCTTTTAGAATCGATTCTCTAAAGATATTCTTTGAATATTAATATTTTATATTAATATTTTATATATTCGGCTAATCAAAAATTTATGATTACATAAGAAAACTATTACGAATTTAAATTAAGCGATTATATATTGAAGAATACTAATATAAAGATTATTTTTTTCAGTTTTTAGAGTAATATTTAAAAATATATGAACATTTTTTTTAAAAATTAAAATTAACATTCAACATGTCTATCTATAAAAAAATTATTAATATTATATAATATATTTCCTTATACAATTTTTTATAAAATATTTTTTTCGTAACTTTTTTTCTTTAAAAAAAATAATTCATTATATTTTAAATAGATAGATAAAATAGATTTAAAATAGATTTAAAATAGATTTAAAATAGATAATATTCTTATATATTTTATATCATATATATCTTTTTATTTTCGTTAACAATTTTATTATTGTTAACAAATAGTATTTTTATATCATCTAAATATGATTTTTTTTTATATTATTTTTTTTTTCTATCGTAAAAAAGATGTAATCCAATAATTCAATATATTTGTTATTGCGAAATTCTTCAGCATTCCAAATTATTGAAATTCTACTTCTTAATACATCAATCGATGCAATTGCATTCTATAAAAGAATCTATTAAATCATTTATAACAAAGTATTATTAGTTTAAAAAATATTGCAATTTTAATTTTTTTTAGAATATAAAAGAAGAATAAAATATAGACAAAGATCTTTTTTATGTTTTATAAATTATTAAATTTAAAAAATTAAATGATGAAATTAAATTAAAATATTTTTTGAATGAGTGGTTTTGTGCCATAAGTACTTTTAATAATTTTTTTTTAGAAAATGACCATGAATCCTTTTATTTAAATTTTTTTTTTAAATTTAATTTTTATATTTCATCAAATTCACTTTTTAAAAAACTATATTAAATTACATATGTTTCAAAACAGAGCAATTTAATTATTTATTTAAAATATTTTTCGAATGACAAAAAGTTCGAAAGATAGTAATTGTATTTATAGATTAAAATAATCTATATAATTATCTATAATTTATAAAAATCTAATGCTGAAACATATATTTAACATATTGTCTATTAATGTGTACTAATGTCTACTAATATTAGAATATAATGAACGTATTAGCAATATACTTCTTTAAGCAACATATTTTTTTCATTCAATTTAAAAATCATTTCTAAAAGTATTTATAAAAAAATGTTATTTTATAATTTTTTTTCACAATTTCAATTTCAATAAATTATCTTTAATAAAATAACGATTTCTTAAAAGTTTTTATGTTTTTCTTTCATCGATTAGAGAAATTGATAGAAAACTTCAAAATACAATATAAATGCATCAAAATCTGGAAAAATCGGATTCGATTACTGACTCGCTCGAGATCTTCTTATATCTGCATTATTGAAGGATAAATTAGAACTTTCTTTGTTTGAAGGGCTTTTTTGATAGCAGCGTTAATTACAGACAGTGATCTTAATGTTTCATTTCCGGGATAAAACTTAATCATTCTAAGAAAAATGTAAAGAATATAAATAGATTAGAGAAGAAAGAAGAACTCTATATAATCTCGATAAGGGCAGGCATATATAATACATACATAATACATACATAAATATTAACTATATAAACATAATTATTAATTTATTAAAAATCTTTTATAATAAAAAATTATTAATTTAATTTTTAGATTTTGAAAAATTATATATTTTAAATTTTACAATTTTTTTATTATATAAAATATTATTTTTATATTAATAATATTGTGAATTTAAACCGATGAATTAGGATTTATTAATAATTGTTTTTAATCAGTATGTTCTTGAAAAATTCTTTTTGAAACACAAATGTTAGATTATTTAAAAATTTCTAAAATAAATAAATATAATAAATAATAATTCTATTAATAATAAATAATAATTTCTAATAATAATAATCTTATAATAAAAAGTTCATGTTTTTAATGACTTTAATAAATTTGTAAATTTTTCTTATGATCAAAAATGTTTCGTAACTTCGAAAATATTAAGAATTACTAGTAGAAGATATTAAATTTTATTGTTTTTATTAAAAATTAAATTTTAAAGAGCTTTAACAAAAATTTGAAAAGAATTGTTTAAATATATATTTTGAATATTTATAAATAATATTTATTATAAAATATTATTATAAATATTTTTAAGTATTATCAAAATTTTTAAAGAAAATTTTTCAATGAATAAAAAAGAGAAATAGAAAAATAGAAATTTATATAAGTGATAAATGAATGATAAATGAGAGAATGAAAACTTCAGTAAAAGATTAATCTTGTATAAGTTTCATCATATAATTCTCTAATAAAATATTTTTTGAACAGATTTTGTACATTTGTCAAAGTTTTTTTGTTAATATTTAGTTTAAATAATTTTTTTTTAATCTTAAAAGATATTTATAATACATATAGATAATAAAATAATAAAAATAGTAATAAAAATAGTAATCTAAAATTTTATATTTAGAATTGTGGATATATTATATTATATTATATTTATAAGCAATCGAAATTCATCATGTTTGATTCATAGAAATAATTAAAAATCAAATAAACAAATATTAAATCAAAAAGAACAATATTGAACAATAAATAATAATTTCAAAGAATATTATTTTTAAATATTAAATATAAAATATAATATTATTTTTAAAAAATATAAAGATATAAATATAATATATATTATATATATATTATATAATATATAATATAATATATATTATATAATATTAATAATAAATAGATAAATTATCTTTAAAATATATTAATATATTAGAATGTAGAAACAGAAGATGATTACAATATAAAAATGAATTGAAGAAAACAATAACATTTTTGCGTTTAGGATTTTATTTTTGGTAATTTAAAAAAATAAATCAAATTCAAAAATTTTTCAACTAAATTTAATTTTCGATTAAATATAAATTATTAATGACTAAATGAATTTATGCTATAAAATGATCTTTATAAATCCATAAAATCAGAAATATTTTGAGGAAATATTTTAAATATTTTATATTGATGTGCTTACAATATTTCTTTTCTTATAGTTTAATATATTCAACTTATTTCAATATTATTTATTTCAAAATGTTTTATAATTTTATTATTAATCCGTAGATCACCAATACGTTATATATATAAAATCTTTGTTATTATAATCAAAAATTGGAAAAAATTGGATAAATTATTATACTATAAGTACCTAAATTTAATCGAAAATAAATAGATGATAAGACATTATATTATTATATTATACAATTTTATAAAATTAAACTAGTTTTCATCGCACAAAAATCAAAAACAATAGAATTCTCTAGAAATTCTTCTAAGATTCGTGACAAATAGGAAGCCGAGAACGAGATAAAATCAAAGGATTGGTCTAATTAAATTCAAAAGTATAAATTCAAGCTTTATCCTTATGTAATTGCATAATTGCTTATTAGATGATTTTTTTATAACATATACAATTAAATCGAAGTAAACTTCGTGTTTTAATTTTTCATTAGCTTGGCGAACCATGTCTTTCGATATATTCACATTTAAAAAACATACTGATATTTTTCTTTTATGTCAATTGTTTATATAT
Organism: Apis mellifera; assembly: GCF_003254395.2. Lineage (NCBI taxonomy): Eukaryota > Metazoa > Arthropoda > Insecta > Hymenoptera > Apidae > Apis > Apis mellifera. The sequence continues at coordinate 4,402,522 of NC_037644.1, read as the reverse complement.
TCAAATAACAGAAGAAGAATTCTTATATTTAAAGAATTTCGTTATGATTCGAAGTTTAAATCCTTGCAAAAATCAATTTTTTGATAATTATTTACAAATAATCATTGAATTTATTAATTTCGATGTATTCTACTTATTAAGAATAAAGGAACTATAAATTTGAAATTTTTAATTGAAATTTTAATCGTAGCCTGAATTATATTTTTGGAGATAAATAAATTCTCTTAAACAATATTTAATATATATTTTAATTAAATATAAATAATATTAAATTATTATATATATATAATATTTAATATATATTTTAATTAAATATAAATAATATTAAATATTATATATATATATATATATATATATATATATATATATATATATAAAACATTCAATATTTAAAATTTCTTATATTAGGATGTTTGTTTTATTTAAATGCATGAAATATTTTTGGAAAAAAAAATATTATGAAAAAATATTTTTACAAAAGTTATTTAGTATAATATATTACGCAATGTTAATCATTTTTTCATAGATAAATACATGCATTCATATATATCGATTTTAATTTTTTAAACGGAATCATAATTTTTGCATTAATCAATATTATTCATTATTTTTTACAAAAAGATATTAAGCTATTTTTAAATCAAAAAATCTTGAAAAATAAGAAACATGCAAAGCAATACTCTACTGTTCATGCTTTTCTTGTTGTTCACTTGTTTGTGGTAGTTTTACAAACTTCAAGTCTAAAATCAAGATTTTTTCGACATAAATAATTAGCACTTTCTTGTAGAAAATAACGAGTTGTATCGATTAATGCAATAAAAATTATATGATTTCACTTAAAAAATTAAAGTTGACTTTCACATAACCTCCATGTGTCAATCTATAGAAAAAGTATTAATATATACATATATAAATATATAATATATAATATATAAGTATAATATATTATATAATATATTTTCTTATAGCAAATAATTTTTGAAATTATATTATGAAAAAAAAATTTGCATTAAAGATATTAAAAATATTATAGACAAAAAAATGAAATTAAATTAATATAATAAAAATAATTGAATATATATATATATATTATGTTTTTGCTCGAATAAAAAGTAATATTGCTTTTTTATGATTAGTTATAAGTTTTTAATAATTACAAAAATAAAATTTGGAATTAGTTAATATGATAATTTTAATATTTAAATATATCTCTTCTTATATTTTTTACATAAATTATATAGTTGCAAATAAAGTTTACTAAAAAGAAATTTAAAATATCAATAGCAAGTTGAATCATTTTTTAATATTAAATATTCATTTTTTAATATTAAAGTTTTACGTAATTTTCCACTTAAAATTGATATTTTCCATAATTTGGATATCTAAATCCAATATAAACACATGATTTATAATAAAATCTTTAATTATATAAAAAACTATATTATATAGACCATTTTCGAACTATTAAATTTAAAGTTTTATATATACTAATTTTTTAACATAGTAAAGTATTTAATAATTTAAATCCATTGTAGCGATTAATAAAAAGATTTTCCAAAATGCAATTGTCAAACTATTAATAAATTGATCATTGTTCCACTATATGCTAAATTTTGAATTCAATATTTAGCAAATTTCTCTCGAATTTAATTTTAATTTAATTTATTTTTTAATTAATTTAATTTAATTTTCATTATCGTATCGTCATCTATATCAATTTCAGTTTCTATATTTTAAAAATACTGAAAAATAAAATTTCTTAAAATTTTTTAAAATTCTTAATATAAAATAATTCCTAAAAATTTCCTAAATTGAATATTTTGATAAAATTAAACTTATGTTGATAAATTAAACTCATAAATTAATACATTTTACTTAATTACAATATAATTCATATAACTTCGTTTTTTGGATAAATAAATTCAAATTATAACCAGGTTTTTTATAATTAAAAATTTAAATAATATTATATAATAAGAGTCTATTTAATTTTTCTCACTACGATTTTTTACTCATTTAAATGTAAATCATGTAAATTTATGAACAGAATTAATATTAGTTCATACTTTATGAAATATTTGCTCTTAATCTTTTAGTGTCATCTATGTCGCATAGATTATCATTTCTTTACTTTCTGTCATCTTCTATGCATTGCATAGTATGTCATTTGTTTACACTTCATCTTATATATGTCTCTATTAATATAAAGTCATATTTTTTAATTTATTTCTTATTTTTAAATTAATAAATATTTAAGTATAGAATTATATATCAGAAATGTAAAAAATTTCTATTTCAAATTAAATTTCCATTTAAAAAAAATATACTGAATTCAAAAGACTTTATATACATAAATTATATATATATAAATAGATATATACATATATAATTATTTCATTAATTAGAGACTAATTAAATAACTCGAAAAAAAACAATTTATATAACATATAGAAATATAGTTATAGAAATATAGTATATAATATATACAATATATAGAATCAATAATGTAGGAAGAAATAGCTATCTATATGATGTTTTCATAATTTTATACAAAAAACTGAGACAATGTCATAAAATCTCTATATTTAAAAAAATTTCAATTCAGTTTTCATTATTAAAAAATTAAATATAGAAATATATTAAACTTTAAATTTAAAAATAGCTTTCTAATAATTGTAACTAATGTTTTGAAAATATTTTTTTAAATAAATAGACAGAATTTTTTTATTACTATATTATAAAGATATAATTTATTACTTAACTTAATTTTTAACAATTATTCAAATAATAATAATTCTAATTCTAATGATTTTGAAAACAAAATCTATTTTAGTATAAACAGAATTTCATTATACTTTATAATAATAATAATAATAATAAATTTAAAAAATTTTCACGATATTCAAAAAATAATTTTATGAATGAAAAAATTAATTAAATTAACTAAAATTGAGGTCAAAGATTAACCGCAAGCTATTTCTTTTAAACCATTACAATCAATCAATCAGCAAATTCAGTGTATTTTCATTTAATTCATTTTCTAAATTTTCAATTAACGTTTTATTTAATCCTTAAACAGCATTATCTTCAGATTAGATCATTACAATTTATACAATAACTCAACTATTCTATCTATTCTCGAATCTTAATAATAAGAATCGAGCACGGGATTTTCATTCGGGTTTTCGCGGTTACCCGATTCGATAGATTCGAAATTGTTCGGAGAACACGATCTCCCGGCGGCGTGGACAAGAAGAAGCAGGAAGCTTACAGAACTACCGTCGCTGATGCAATTGACGACCTTGCTGCGACTCCCTCCGGGCGTTCCGCACGCGAAGTCGTGTTTGGTGTCAGCTGCAGGGGAAAGGAGGCGGTTGCGGGTTGGTCGGGACTCGACACGGAGAGAGGGCAAAAGCGTTCTCTCAGATCGTACGGTGTTAGAGGCGTGATGAGGAGGGAATATGGTTGAATTGGCGAGTTCGAAGAAAGGAGCAAAGAAGGAAGAGGGAAAGAAGATGGAGGGAGAAAAAAGCGAAAGATAGTGAGAAAGAGATAGAAAATATGGAGAGGAAAGGTAAAATCGAAGGTAGAAAAGAAAAAAAAGCGGAAGAGAGGAGAAAGAGAATGAGAGATGAGTAAAAAATGAAAAAAGAGAAGGTGACGGAGAGGAGAGGAGGATTTAAAAAACAAGGCAAAAAACCTTGAGGAGGAGGGACGGAAAAGATAGATGAACGGATGGTTGAAAGAACATAGATTATATAAGAGGAAGAGAGATGGAAATATTCGTGTAGAGAAACAGAAAAATGAAAGAGAGAGAAAGAGAAGGACGAGCTTACGCAAGATTCTCCCGCTTCTATATTTACTGTAAGAGCCGGTCAGGCCTCTCTGCCAGTTTCTCTTTGGTATCCCCGACCAGCCAGTTTTACGCTTCGTTTTCATGATTCATTCCTGTCCACCACGTGGCCAAGTCGACGACGCTTCCCACGGCGGGCTACTTGTTTCGAAGAACGACCGCGACGACTTTTGTAGGCCAAGACTCGTTACCAGAATGCTGTACTATGCGCGCCTCAAGTAAATTGCACAAAATACCAAGAAACGATGAATTCTCTTCTACAGCTTCGACCAACAAATAATCTAGTCAATTTTTATGCAATTTGACTAAATGGATAACGAAAAGTCTGGTTTGCCTTTTTCATTATAGTTGTTAATTAATAAGCTAGTTTTTGAAAATAGATAAATTGTTGGTATTTTTTTATGTAAGATTGTTGTTAGTTTTTATATAAATTTATTATTTTTCTTAAAAAGTTAGTAAGTAAATATTAATATAATATAAATATAATATTAATATATATATATAAATATGTATATTTGAATATATAAAAATTTCAACTTCCTATTTATTATCCGATAAGTACTAAATTACTGATAGTATGTATTTACTATATAAATGTAGATATGTATAAATATACATATTATTCATGGTATAATATATGGTATTATAGCTTATTTTTCATTATATTTTTGCTAATTTTTATTTTTTTGAATTTGCTTTTGAATTGTTTTGAATTACAAAATAAATAATTCAATTTTTAAACAAATTTTTCTTTCATAAGATGATTTTGATCCTTCTGTGAAAATTTTATATACAAAATATAAATATTAAGAAATTTATATATATATTTCAAAATACGTTAACTTGATATGTTCTTTTAAGCAAATTAAAATTTTTAATGTTAATTATTAATGTTTTTAGAGAGAAATTATAATAAGAAACAATGTTAATATAAACATATAAGAAATATTGATTTGCATTATATTAAATATTAATTAGAAAACTTTTCTAGTGAACTCTAAAAAATTAATCTAGCGAAATAATGAATATTTTACAAGATTATTCTATATCAATAATATATTTCATAAAATGAAATTGCAAATAATTATATATTTATAATAATATATTTTTAGTAGATTATATGCAGTTATAATTCATTATAACTAAACATTAAAGCCCTTACAAACTCCAGGACAGCTAGCTATTATTGCATTCTAACTTTATCCATAAGTGATTATCGTATATTTGCATATAGAAAAATTCTTAATAATGCTTTAAGTATTAAATTTTTCAGTTATGCATATCATCTAGATTGCAATGAAAGGTAGAAAAGAAAGAGAGCAAGTAATAATAAAATTTCATGCGCACATCGTTGACCGTACAATTTTAAGACGGAATATTGTTTGTAATTACTCAGTTAAAGTGAAAATGATTGCATCAAAAAATTTTGATAAAAAATTAAATCAAGGAAATATTTATAATTATATTTATTTTATAATATTATATTATATAATTATAATTATATTTATAATTATAAACATTATAAGATAAATGTATCATAGCTTTAAAATAATTCTATTAATTATAATAATACAAAATTAAAAGAACTATGGATAAAAAGCAATTTACTATTTTATAATGAAACATAATAAAAATATATATGAATAATAAATATAACAAAAAAAATTTAAAATAAATTTTAATTAGGATTTTTTATGTTATATATATAAAATAATTTAGTTCTTAATTTTATGATTATATTTATTTTATAAATTACTTATTTTATCTCAAAAAATAAATTTTAAATTTTTTAATTTTAAATAAATTAATTACATTAATTATATTAATATATTAATATATTTGTAAAAAATATTACAATATAAATTATTATATATCTTTATTATATTATTATATATGTTTCAAATTTATATATTATATGTAAAAAATAGTTTATCATATTATCAATATTATTCTTATTTACATTTAATTCATTTATGAAAAATAATTCAATAACTAAATTAGGATAGATATAAAATATCAATATTATTTTTACATAACGAAATTTTTTTAATTTTTCATTTCTAATATAATTGAAAATTATATACTTAAAACTTCGATTTATAAATTAAATGATATTACAATATAATCATCAAACTATAATTATTATAAACTAATTAAAAGAAATTTAAATAAAAAGAAATAAAAATTTTCTTTTTAAAAAGTTTAAAAAAAATAACAAAACAACAACTTTCCGATCAACTCGATAACTTAATTTTCAACAATCATGATTGGTGAAAAAAAGAAATCGTTCCGACATCCGATCTCGCGGCGTGAAATCGCGCGGGAACTAGTCTTAATAAGTTTTTAATTCACAGAATATTAGCATCGGCCGGCCGGTTTTATAGCCGCTAAATTATGGTTTCATTTATTCAAAAGGTTGAGCGCGTGAGAGGCCGTCGGCTCAGAACTTAAACGAGCTATCCATATTCCAGCTCACGTATATTTTAAATACCTGTATAATTTTCGTAGTTTCGCCTCGGCTTGCTGTAGAACGGTGAATTAATTTCACGGAAACGAAATTTTCGCACCGCCTTCCGTTCCCTCTTCTATCTTCTTTTCATTGCGAAAATCGTCGAGCACACGTGAAAATGTTTTTCCTCGATCGTCATTCGCTTTGGTAATTTCTCAAATTCGAGTTGTTTATGAAACCGTGTTTTTTTATGTTTTTTCCCTTCTTAATTTTTTTTTTGAAAATTTAATATTGCATGATGCATCTACATGAAAGTCATTAGCAATATTGTTCTTCGCGTGAAAAATGATGAAGATGATGAAAATTTTTCTTAACTAGAAATTTAATCTCTTGAAAAATATATGTTTATAAGTATGTTTTTTATTTAAATTAATAAAAAAGATAAATATTATATATATATATATATATATATATATATTGTTTTTTGCAACATTTTTTAATATTTTCTGATTAAATATTTGATTTTTTTATGATTTAACAATAAAAAGATAGCTATTATTAGTAAATTCTTTAAAAGATTTATATATTTCTTATATAATTTTGCGAAATTAGTGTCTGAATATACATTTTTATTATTTTTATTATTTTTTGCTATTTTTATCTTAATAACAATATATTCAAAATAACTGGTATTTATAAACAAGATTTCATAGAAATTGAAAGATGATTAAAAAAATGTAAAAAAAAAATTAGTATTATTTATAAATATTATTATTATTATTACTTTATTTTAAAAATTAGTTAAATTTTATTTTTTAATAAAAATAAAAATAAATTTTAAGAAAAATAAAAAAAAATTCTAAAATGTCAATATCACAATGAGTATTTCCAAAAATTATGTAATATATTATAAATTATAAATATATAATAAATTTAAAAAATTATTTAAATCTATCAAAGTATGGCTTAGCAATTATAAATTAATATATTTTTAATATTAATTATAAATATTTTTCAACAATTTTAATATATTTGATTCTCAATTGAGAAATTATTATTTTTTCCTATTATTAAATGTGATTGTTTGATAAAAGTTCTTAATTATCACTAATATATATTTTTTGTGATAATTATAATTTAAATTGAATTCAATTTCTCTAATACTAATTATCATTTTTATGAACAATAAGTCCTATAAAAATTGTTATTTTGTTTGATAGTCCAATTATCGATTTGATATGCTATTTTTTATTTTGCTTCTATTATTCTTCTATTTTTTTTTTTTACTGTATTTTTTATGACATTTGATTATATATATGTAATCGGCATAATTGGATAAGAAACAAATATTATATTTATCGGCCAATATTAATTTTCAATCGGATAACGAAAACTGGTGAGGAAGAACAAGATAATGTAAAAAGATTCTAACTTGAGTTGTTATAAATATTCTATATATATTGCTTCGAATGAATGTATTTAATTAATATATCTATATATTAATATATAAAAATGTATTAATATATAAAAAAAAATACAGAAAATATATATTAGATATTTTTCAAATAAATTTATCACAAAAAATATTTATTTGGAAAATATCGAAGATAGAATACATAGAATCAGCTCAGGAGATCAACTCATGATCCGACGGATGCGATAAGTTTTGAGCGTCGCGAGCCGACGCGCAATAATCTTCATATATTACGCATTTATTAATTAAAAAATTATGAGTTTAGAAGAAACCACTTTGAATGATTCGCAATAAGAGCACATTAATTAATCCTATTATTTTATGCAATTAATTATTAAGATCGGAACAGATTTATATTTTTCATTCTAACTTTTTTGTTACATAATATAATATAAATTAAAAATTTTATATTTATTCTGAAATATGTTCAATATAGAGTAATAAAAATAATAAAAAAAATTTTTTTTTTTAAATTTATGAAAAAGACAAATATCTAAAATATCCTATCATTTATCCAACACTATATAAATATCATATTAAAATATCATATTTAAAATTCTATTAGTTCTAATAAAGTAGTATAAGTAATAAATATTTCTGCATCAATTTAATAAATGAAAAATTTGAATTATATCAAATATTGCTTTTTTTAACAAATATGTAATATGTATATGATATATATCCATAATTTCTTTAAAATCTGATCAATGAATTTAAAATATATATTATCTTTAATAATATTTATATATTATTTTTTTTCAAAATATATTCATAGGATTCATTAGACTTAATAAGCTTAATATAAATACTACTTCTTTAAATGCAAAGTGATAATTATATGTAAGATTAATTAAGGAATTATAATAATAAAAAACTGTTATCTGGAAATATATACATTGATGATATATTATGAGAGAAGAATTAGTTTGATTTATTTCATGCAAATAACAGGGTTTTTATAAAAAAAAATCTCATAAAATTAGTTTTGCATTAAATTTAATTTTGAATTTTAACAAAAATTATAGTATTATATTGTTTTTATTAAACTAATTCAATTTATTTTAAAATACTGGAAGAAATAATTATATTAAAAGAATAATAAAAATAGTAAGAATTAAAATATAAAAAATAACAAAAAATAAAAAAAATTAAAAAAATTATGAATTAGAATTTTTTAAAAAAATGATAATTTTTTTCTTCATAAATGAATTAATTATATAAAAATTTATGTTTTTTTTTTGAATTTCAAATTTTTATTCGAACATTTTAATTTAAATTTAAATTTAAATATTTTTCATTATTACTTTTAATTGCTAATTTAATTTTATATTTAATTTAAATTTTAATTTTATTTTCTTGAATCAAAAAGATCTTGAATCAAAATATCTATAAGTTCATAATACTAGTTGAATTTTTCTTGAATATGTTTATTTTTAAAAGATTTTATATTTAAATTACTTTTAAAATTTAAGATTACTCTTAAATTTATTTAAGATTAACTTTCTTCTATATGCTTTTACAAACAACTTTCAATAATTTAAAGTTTAATCAATTATTCATTCAAATATTTATTTATTCAAATATTTCATCAAATATTTATTTATTTAAATAATGATTTCATTTATTTTTTTCTATTTTTGTTTATTTAAAAAATCTTATAATACAAAATTTCCAAATTCAATTATCTTAATATCCAACTATTCTTTTATGAAGAAAATAATAATAATTTTGCATTTATTATTGTAAAAACATACAGAAGAGATGTTTAATAATCATATTATATGTTTTAAAATCAGTTTATCTTAAAATATTGATATTAATCAATGAATAATTAAGGATTATAGTTTGATGTGAAAATCAATTCTAGTTGAATAGATTGCTTTACCTTCGTTTGCTTTCTATTGCCTACCTTTCTATGCTTTCTGTTCCCTTCGATGCAAACAGATTATTTTATCAATATTTTCCATTGAGGAGAGATTAAAAAATAAAAACAGAAAAGAAGAAAGGGAAAATACATATTCCGATTGACTTCAGTTAACGTTTATTGATTGCCGCCGTTTACGGAGCATATTTTGAAGGGTGACGTTGAATAAAATTTTCAATCGATGAATCGAATTGAAAAACAAACCATTGAAATTATATTTATTTTGATATAGTTCCTAAAAAAATTAGAATTTTTAACATTGTAATCTAAATTCTTAAGTTTTTTGTTTGCCAGATAAAATTTTATACCATTCGATTACATTTTAATTTAATTGGGATTCAATATATTGTGACGCGTAGAAAACATTGTAACAAATGATCATTGCTGGAAAATTTGTATGGTTTTATTGAATTAAAATTTGCTTGGTTTAATTAAAAATTGATTACAAAATTAATTAAATAATTAATAAAAAATCATTTTTTATATAAAAAAAATAATACTGAAATTATTAACTTATTTACTATAAAATATAAAATAATGAGAAAAAGAATAATTTTTCTTTAAATAAATATAATTTTTAATAGAACATTAATAAAATATAATTTTCGAATTCTAAAACTCTACAACTATACATCAACAAAAGTTGAAAATAAAATATTAAATTCATTTTAAACATATAAAATTATTCCAATTCCTAAATTAAAATAACTTTAAAAAATAAATAAATAACAACAAATATTATCAAATATTTAAAATAAAATTTGAACTTTTAAACTAAATTTTTTAAATTTTTCTAATTTCTTTGGATTTTATGATAAAATTTAATTTATTATAATAGTTTTTCTGTAATTAATTTCAAATTATCATATTAATAATAATCACTTACTACTATATATAGATATATATAATGAAACGATATTAATAATTACATAAAAAAGAAAAAAGGAAATAAAAAAGCTATTAAATAAATGATAACTTCCATTAGTAACAAATAAATAATAAATATTCATTTTATATATCTAAAAAGAAATTACAATACAAATGATTTAAAATATGTAATTCATAAAAGAATATAATATCATTGAAAAAAATTAAAAAGATATTAAAAATAATAATAAATTAATATAATTCTCTTAAACAAAAAAATTGTAAGTAATAATGAAAATTGTATGTAATAGTTTATTTATAATGTATAATAAGTAGTATATATATATTGTAAATATTTATTTTTTTTTTCACAAAAAATTTTTAATTGAATTGAATTCAAAAACTTATTTATTATGAAATATTAATTATAATTTTTGTAATTTTTATTGCAAATGCATATTGGAAAACGATTAATTTAAATATATATAATTTAATATATTTCTTTTATATAAAATTTAAATCTATTTGAAATTCTTATTTATTATGAAATATTATGATATTATTGATTATATTTTCAACAAATTTAATAGAGATTTATGTAATTTACAAATAAATTCAAAACAATTTCTACATCATAATTTTTATTTTATAACTTAAACTATTTATAATTTAAATCTATTTATAATTTAAACTAAATTAAAAAAATTCTTATTTTATATAATATGTAAAACATATAAGTAATAAAAAATAAATTATAAAATAAAATGTAATAAAGATTCTTATCCTTTTCTATAATTACTTATATAAACAGGACACGAATGATAATTGATGAACTCAACGAAACAAATCCAAATAAAAAAATATTTCAGAAAATGATGAATAAGTAAAATATTAATAAAAAAATGCTTTTACACAAAAATTAAAATTATATTGTAATATACAATTATTAAATAAAAATTTTATTATTATAATGATCAATTTTTTTATTCATTATCTTTTCAATTTAAATTAGTTTAAAAAATTATTATTCTTTTTAATATATAGTAGATATATAATATAATAAAAAATAAATACATAATATGTATATATAAATTGAAATTCTTTGTAATATAATATTTATAAATAACATTTTTTTTAATTCAAATTATATAATAAATAAATATATATGATAAAATTTAGTAATCCATAATAAAATAATTAAAGATTTTATAAATCAAATATTGAAAAATTAAATTTTATTTTTAAAGATATATAAATTATAAAATTTTATTTTTATACTTTTAAAATCTCGATCAATGAATTGAAAATTTCTCGTACCTTGATAAAATGCAAAATCTTTAAATACTTAACAGTTTCATTTGAGGGGGAGTTAAACCGCTTCCCTGACAAATCCTTCAATTGTCGAATTAACGCTACACCGAGTTCCTTACCAGGTTTAAGTTACTCTCGTCCTCTTGCCCCCAACGCACCATAAGTAACAAGATTAGCGACAAACAGGTAAACGCGTTCTGGATTCTAGTTAACGCGCAAATAGGTTACAGTTTCGTGATAGCACTGCCTCATTTCATTGCCTTCACCTTTTTTTTTTTCTTCGTTTAAAAAATAATATCAGCCAAAATTGTTAAGTTATAAAGAGATTTAATATACAATTATTTAAAAAAAATGTTATGGATTATTATTTTTTTTTCTTTTTTTTTTTTTTGATTATATTATTATGCACGAAGTTTGAAAATATTTTATTTGAAATAAAAATGAAAAATTATAATTTAAAATAATGCATTAATGATATTCAAATTATTTTATTATTTTTAATATTTTTAATTTAAGATAAATGTTTAATGTTTATTGTAAATTATTAACAGTTTTTATATATAATATTATATTTACAATGACTTACAAAAATATTTGATTTGTTTTTTTTTTAATGAAATATTAATGATAAATTCTTTAATTTTATTAAAATTTTGTATATAGAATATAATTAGAATATAATTAATAGAAAAGGATTATATATTTTATATATGAAGGAATTTTTTTATCAAAACATTACTTTAAAAATGTGAAAATCAGTCATCATCTTTAAAGTTTTTTAAATATAATGGTGCGAAATAAAGTAAAATTTTTAATTAATAAAATATTCAAAATTATTTTATTACTCTATTATAAAAAAAATTTTAGATAAGACACATAAATATATCAAAATATAAAAAACATATAAAAACATGTTGAAAAAATTTCTCAAAGATTTCTCATCGATAAAAAATTGATTCATATGTATATAGAGCTTTACATAAAATTAAATTTTTATTTAAATTAGAATAAAATTTTATTAAATTAGAAACAAAATTACAATTTTTGGATTAAGTGAATTTCTTTATAAGATAATGTAATATTCAGATAGTTTTGTGAAACACTCTACATTTGTATCTATAAATGAATTCTGTGCTTATTTTATGTAGATTCTTTTTATTTAAATTAAACTTTTGTTATCATAAATAAATTTAAACAAATTCAATTGATATCCAAAAAATTTTTATAGTTTAAAATCAATAGATTACTTTAAAAATACAATTATATTATATTTTTATAAATATATATACAAAATAATATGAAAAAAATTCATATCTTTTTCTATCAAATTCTATATAATAATTTAAAATATTTACGAAATGTCTCTTTTAAAAAAAAATTGTAATACATTATTTAAATTATATTAATTTAAGAAATTATTCATAGTATTATCAATCTTCAAGATTACACGTATTTAGCGAAATTGATATTTCAAGTCGATATTTTATTATTGAAAGTAAATACTCGAACGACAAGTAGAAAATTAACTTGATGGTTAATTATAACTTATACAAATGTTTTTTTCAGAGTTGAGAAAAAATTACAAAATTAAGAATATTGAAATTACACGGATAATTTAAAATAATGGAAAACAAAATAATGGAAAAAGCCATAAAGGAAAGTTTGCTTCCTTATTTACTTTTGAAATTAAAATAAAAATTAAAAGAAACACTATAAAATTTTATAAATCTCCATGAGACAATTTCAAACAAATTAAAAAAAACGAATAAAATTTTTTTGTTTAAATCTTTATTTTTGAAAACATTTTATTTTCAAAAATTTTTCAAATATAATTGAATTTAACTAATTCTCGATTAAATACGAATGAATAATTGGTAGAAAGTTATTTTGTACTTTTTATTTATTTTTACATATAGATTGAGTATGCATATATATCTAAATAAAAAATTAGATACTTAATATATTCAAATTATTCAAAATTCAAATTAGTTTTTAAATAAAAAATTTTATTTTATATTTTTAATTTATTTTCACGCAGAATAAATTTCCATCAATAATACATCTTTAATATAAAAAATATATATACATTATTTATAATTATTTTAATAATTATTTATAATAATGTATTAATTAATAATTAATTTAAATTTAATTATAATTTTAATATTTTGTTCATTAACAAAATTTTAACAAATAAATATAGATTAAAAATTTATAGAATAATTATAAAATATGTATGATCATTAAAAATTTATAGAATAATTTAGAAAAAAAAATTAATGATACTTATATATATAACGTGTGTATTAATAAATATTGCAATACAAAAATAAATAATAAAAATCTTAATAAATATAAAAGAAATAAAAAATAAAAGGAATTAATAAACAATTAATAAACAAGTAATAGAAATTAATAAACATAATAATCTTATTATTTATCCAAAAATAATTTAAAAATAATTGCAATGATCTAATGTTCTATTATCTGTTTTAAGACTGTTTTTATATATTCCATCGAATATATTGCCTAAAATCTAATATCATATTAGGAGCTTAAATCAGAGTATTAACTCAAACTAAAGGAAAGCTTGGCTCGATTAATTATTAAGCAAAGGTGCACGAAAGCTAGATGAATCTCGAACCCAAGTCATAAAAGTCTCGTTTCAACTGAGAAGTTATTGGTCGTGCGCCGATGTCCGTCTTAAGACGAGCACAAAGAACTCGCGCGAAACGACGAGCTTCTCGGAAGCAATAGCGGAAAGACCGCGTTCACTGGCCATAATTCCCTCTACTTTGTGTCACAAGGTGTTGGACATATAAATGTTTTCATTGTCGGTGGAACGAACCAAACGACTGGGCGATATTCGCGCATACCTTCCATTTCACAATTAGTTGCATATAGTTATGCGCGTTCGTTAAGTGATGCAAATGTTCATAGCACAGGCGATAAAATCGAGATCGTTATTCTTTTTTTTTTATTCTAGCGATAGAAATTGTTGTCTACGGAATTAATGTCGACGTTATTCACGCAACTTTGACCTCGTTGCGAATTTCTTTTTTTTTTTGACGATCACAAAACGTAAGAAGATCGATCAAATGTTTTTTAAACGTGACGCCATCCATTGGAAATTTAGTGAAACAGAAGTGGATAGTGTGTAAAAAAAAAAGATAGTGTGCATTGAATATTATGTGATAGTTGAATTGTGTGAAGTTTGTATGAAGTTAATGATTGTTAAATTGTAAAAATTTTTTTTTTTTGAATTCGTGAAATTAAATGGAGATGAATGGAATTCAATTCTAATATCAATGTTTAAAAATCTTAAAATCTAAAAAATTAAGTTTTAAAAAAATATGTTTTTTTAAAAATAAAATATATAAAAAATACTATTACATGATAATAATTAGAAATAATATATATATATTTACTATATTTGTTTATTAATTATTATTTTTATACAGATTGCTTCAATTATCAAGTTTTAAGAAAGCTTCTAATTTAAAAACTTTTGTTTGTTTTTTTGAATAAAGAAATTAAATAAATTATATATATATCATAAAATTATAAATAATATAATATAAATATAATGTAATGTAATATAAAAACAAAATATCTAAAATATTTGATATATCACTTAAAAATTGAAAATGTTTCTTAACTTTTACTTTTTCATATATGTTTATAAATTATTATTATATTATAGTATTATTTCAGATACTGCCTATAATTTTATTGTAACAATATTAAAATGCTATTCATATATTTACATATAAGAGTTAATGTGAACATAAGAGTTATACAACATAATTTATTTTTAAAAAAAACTCTCAAATATAAGGCAAAATCCGATTATATCCGGACTATAGCCACAATTTTTACGAATTTAGGAAAAACAAAGGCAGTACATTCGGATGCAGGATGTAGCAGGACGTTGCCAGTCGCATCCTCTTGGAACGGACAAGATGTGAACTCCAACTCCAATACTAATAACAATGGAGGTAACAATTTGGTGAAGAGAGAACCTTTGGCTTCAGTTCCATGTCAGGTTGCTGAAGTTTCGACATCTCTTCATGCAACCACTACTTCTGTAAAAATTGAACCAGTTCCTCCAAAATCAGAAAATGGTAAGTTTTCTGTTTCTATAGATATATATATACATGCGCGTGCGCGCGCGCATGCACACACACCTTCTTACTTTTATTACTTTTACAAAATATCATCAAATTTTATTTAGAAATTATGGAAATTATTTATTCTATAAAATATATTAATATATTATAATATATTATAATATATATATAATATATCATGTGTAATAAATTACATAAATAATATAAATAATTTCAAATAATAAAACTATACAAATAATTTTATGAGTATATATATATATATAATACTTTATTATTTTATTAAATTTTCTTGTATAAGTTTCATTAATTTTCTTGTAAAATAATTATTATTACTTTATATAATATATTCATTATAATATAATATATTATAATGAAATAAGTATTATTATTTTATATACTCAGAAATATATTAAATTATAATGTTTAGTTCATTTTAATGAAAATATTTTTTATGAAAAAGAGTATGACTGTATATATGTATGTATTTTTATTTATACTGATTTTCTGAAATTTTTTTAAGAATATATTTCTTAAGTTGCATTTTGATTTATTAAATAGTATAATATAATATAAATAAAAATATAGCATGATGATATGCTGAATATCATAATATAATAATATTTATTTAAAATGTATTTATTTATTATTATTAATTTATTTAAAATTTTAAATGTATGTAATTTTATATTTGTGTAAAAAAATTTTAATTTTATATCAGTGTAAAATTTGAAAGTAGTAAAAGTGAAAAGAGAGTGAAATATATGTAAATACATAAAAAAATACAAATATATATATATATAGAAATACAAATGTACATATATTCAGAGTGGATCATTTTTGGAGAATCGATTTTAGAGACTAAAATAACAATTACTATGTACAAATATCGATTAAAATTTACTTATTAAACTACAGTAATTGAAATTTATATTTGATGAAACGAAACGGAGAATTAAATAATTTTATTTGTTATAATTGTATATTGTTGCCGTAATCATAACGCAAACTTAATCAAATATCTCTTAAAATATATTAATTCGCTATATATGAATATATAAAATTATATAAGATGTAAATATACACAATTTATATCAAGATTTTATCTTTTTTTAAATAAATATATATAAATATGTTGCAAAATTTTAATTTTGCATTTTAAAATTATATATATTTTCCTAGAGCTATATTGTAGAGAATTACATCATGATATTTTATTTAATATATCAAATTAATAAGAAAAATTGTTATTAAAAGATACTTTAAATATATATGTATATTTTGCGTTTTACATTTCTTAGCATTAAATTTTTTAAATACTTGTTTAAATATTGCATATCTTCATTTTTTTCTAAAAAATTATTTTATATATATTCTTTTTTTTAAATTTGTTTTTAGAAAATTTATAAACTGATTATAGATATTTATTAAAAATATAAAATTGCTTTTATAATATTTATAATTTCACTTAATTAAATTTATCAAAGAAGATATATTTAAGGATATAATAAGAATATATAATTTTATCATTTTTATTTTTTATTTCCATTTTTAGTTTCCATTTTTCATTTTAATTGTTTTTACTTTTTCATTGTTTTTACTTTAAAATAATTTATTATACAGGTTATGTAAACAGATTATTATATCTTTATTATTTTTTTTTTATTTTTCTTATTTTTCTAAAAATAGAAAAGAAAATAATTTAATCGAAAGAATTTTCTTGAATAATTATTATAAATCTTTTCATATGAGATCATTAGAATATAAGCAATTAATGATATTTAAATTGAAGTTTTAGAAGTTTATGATGCACAGATTTTAATGATCGTTATGAAATCAAAAATTTCATTTTTGACATCATAAAATTTAAGTAAAATAAGTTTTTTAGCCGACATCTAGATTCTACTCTTTTTGAAATAATTCTATAAGAAGTTTCAAATAGAATTGCTCGAGAAATACAATTTGCACGAGAAACTTTCAGATCATTCATCACTTTAACATATTATTCAATTTCTTGTATTTCAATTTCTTGAATTTATTCTTCGTTAATTTATTTCATTATTTCTAACGCTTTGTTCATAAAATATATAATCTATTTAATTTTTTCATTTAATATTTAAAAATGAAAAAACGTTTTAATAAACATTTAATAATAATGTGTAATAATAGTAAATGAATAATATGAAAAAAAAATGAAATAAAAATTGCAATTTAATCATGTTTATTAATTTTATTGTGAAAAATTTTTTTACATGATAAGCATAGTATTTAATTGCATATTAAATTCATAGTTAATTTATGAAAAGAAAAATAACTATTTTGTGTAACAAAAAAATAAATTAAATTTAAATTATACGAAAATAAAGTAATTAAATATATTTATGTGTGTAATAAATTTCACTTTAAAATAATTATATTATCCTGTTATTGTTTTTGATCAAGAAGAAAGCATTTAAAATATTAAATGCTAATAGCATTATTTCGTAATTTTTATATAAAATATTAATAAGCTATTAAATATAAAAAAAAAATATTCAAAAAATAGAATAATATATTACAATAAAATAAATCAATAGATATAAAAAATGATATATAAAATATATAAATGATATATAAAATAAAAATAATTCACAAAGAAGTAATAAATTGAATTTAATATTCGATTAATATTTAATCTTTCGATTGCAAGGTAAGAAAATTAATAAAGAATATTTTTATTAGTTTCGTAATTTATATTATTAAAAATAATTAAAATATTTCTCTTCAACTAACTTTAATTCTAAATATTATATTAATAATTGTAATTAAAAAAAAAAATAAGCAAATTTTTTTTATTCGATTGTTATTATATATTTTTTCTTATATAAAAATAAATCAAAATTATATCTTAATATCTTTGAAATCGATTACATGGCCAAAGATATTTGGTAAAATTTTTATTCTTTTCTTTATTAACTTCAATCATCAATAATTCAAAGCATAAATACTAAGTAATTGATAAATTTCGTTCGTAAAATTTCATTACAAAATACACAATTAAAAATTAAAATTTAAGTAAAATTACAAATTTTTTCGAGTCCTAATATAATTTTTCAGGAAAAAACTGTTTTGAAGATCGTATAATATATTGAAATTGTTATAAACAATCATAATTGTTAATTGCACATTAATTGCACATTATCTTTTAATTAATTTATCATTGAGATAATTTAAAATAAAATAAGTAATTGAAGATTAAAATTTTTAGGAACGATATAAATGGATATGGAAAATATGAGATATTCTTTTTATTTTTGTTTAGAAAGTGTCACTTAGTTATTAAATACTATTAAAAAAATTAAAACAATAATTTTGGATAAATATATGAAAAATATATTTATAAAAAACTTGTTAAATTTTTTATTTTTTTAAATTAAAATCAGACTAATAATAATTTAAATAATAATATAAGATTATATAATTTTTAAGAGAAATAAATTATTACAAATAAAATTATAATAAAATGTTAATAAAATTTTAATAACATATAAGTCAACAATAATATCAAAATATAATCATAATTTATTTTGGTTTATATAATCACAATTATCCTGAATTTTGATTTTATATAAATAAAAATATATACATATATAGATATATTTAATATAATAAATATTACAATTTTAATTTTAGATCATTTATTTTTGATATATAAAATAATTGAAATTTTATTATATATTTATTAATAAATTTTAAAAATATATTATAAATACATCAAACGATATCAAATAGCTATTAATATTCTGAATTTATGATTATATAAGTAATTTTTTAATTTTTTGAAAATCTTAAATTAAACAGATTTTTCTTAAATATACACATGTAGAAATTTCTTATATAAATAAATAATGAATAATAATGATTGTCATGAATTTCATTATAATTTTTATTTTATTTAATTTTAAATAGTTTTAATTATTTAAGATTTTATTATATATAAAACAAAAATTGATGATATTTCTATTTTTTCCTCTATATTCAAATGGAAATTCCAAATGAAATTTTGAATTAAACTTAACTTTGTGAAGAATTCACAAACATTAATATTGATTAACATAAGAGATGCATAAAGATATATGTTGTAAATAATACTAAATTTTTCCATAGAAGAATTATAATGCTAATATATGTAATTAACATGTAATCAAGCCATTTATATTTTAAAAGATTAAATTATTTGTATTTATCGAGAGGTTTTTCTTCGTTTTTTTATTCTTCCTTTTCTCGATTGTTGTTTTGAACAAATTGTGAAACGATTGTGAATAATTTCCCGAATGTAAATATTCGAATAAAACTATTTTTTTCTTTTTTTCATTTTTTTTTTTGTTTTATCTCTTAAAGAATTTTATATAATTAATTGAATGTTGAATGTTTCAAATTTTTAAAATTCGCAATAGCTATAAAAATACGAAAAATTGTCGACGAAAGTTTATTTTTCAAGTTTTAGTGTTATTGGATTGAAAATTTTATTCAATTCGTTAAAAAGTTTTATTTATTAGTTAATAGGTTCAATAATTGATTTATTTCAACTTTATTCATTGATATTTTTGAGAAACATATATTTGTATTTTCAATCTTTCATTTGAGATGTATAAAATCATAAATTAAATATATATATAATTATTAAACGTTAAAGAATTTGCAGATCATTAATAATTTAAAGTAGGAGATTGTCGTCATTGACGTTCATTATAAGTTCATTATAAGTTATAAGATAAATATAAGTTACCAAAAAAATATGAAAATGAAAGATTATAATCGAAATATCATTGTATTAATATATTAGTA
The DNA here is from genome assembly GCF_003254395.2 of Apis mellifera. NCBI lineage: Eukaryota > Metazoa > Arthropoda > Insecta > Hymenoptera > Apidae > Apis > Apis mellifera. The sequence continues at coordinate 4,381,690 of NC_037644.1, read as the reverse complement.
TTAATATAGTATATTAATATATATTAATATATTATAATATAGTATATTATTATATTATAATATTATATTATAATATTATATTATAGTATATAATAATATTATATTATAATATTATATTATAGTATATAATAATATTATATTATAATATTATATTATAGTATATAATAATATTATATTATAATATTATATTATAGTATATAATAATATTATATTATAATATTATATTATAGTATATAATAATATTATATTATAATATTATATTATAGTATATAATAATATTATATTATAGTCATAAAGAATCATATTTTCACAATATCATTTCGATTGTTAGGTAAATTGGAAGAAATGATATCGATGAAATTTCAATTTATTTTTTATTAATATAATTTATTGTAAATTTTTTTTTAAATTTTTCAAGAGATACTATTTTACAATATAACGCATAGTTGATATAAGATAAATTACAAATAAATATATCTTTTCTTTAATTATTAATTTATAATTTTTCATAAATAAATTCTTAAATGTCTGAATAAAAAAAAATTAGAATAAAAAATTATTGGAATATTATTTAACATAAAAAAATATTTTATTTTTGAATCAATGTTTTTTCTTTATATATAAAATATATAATATATTATATAATATATTATCAAGTTTTGCATTTAAATCATGTGTCTAGAAAAGATAAAGCGAAAAATGAATTTTAAGAAAAATTTATAGTTATTGAAAGATAGTCTGTGATTTCAAATTTTTAAATACTTTCTTTAATAATGACATCAGTTAGTGTGATTTAAAAAAGGAAATGAGTAATAAAATGTGGCCAATTAAAATTTACTGATATCTCCCAAATTGCATGGCTGGCTTGTGATTGTGCGAATTGTGATAATTTGAATAAAGGAATGGTCAAAGCTTCAGAAATAGAATGAAAATTCATTATACAATTTTTTATATAATTATATATCATTGTGTATTTTACAGTTATTAAAATATTAAAATAATTTTTTTATTGTTATATTATAGATTTCGTTTTGTTAAATTTATCGCATTTATTATATTAAATGATTTTATTTTTTTTATTATTATTTTAGATATATTATATTTTTATATTATTTAATTTATCATGTTGTATTTTATATAAAATAATTTTTATATAAATTTTTATATAAAATGACTTCAATCATAATATTTATAAATAAATTATTTATTCATTTAGTTTTTTCTAAAAAATATATTTAAAGATTGGCAAGAGAATAAATTAAAAAGTTTCTTAAAATATTATGTAAAACATTAATTTTCTATATATATTTTAAAATATTAATAGTAAAAGAATTTAATAATAAATATTTAATGCATTACTTAAACTCAATTCATATTCTCTATTCTTAATATTCTAAACTTCTCGAATTCTCATTCGTTCCATGAAAGAAGATTATTTCCTATACAAATTTGATTGTATATATTGTTCTAATCATTAAAAGTAATTATGTCTTGTGAAAATTCTTTTTATCGATTTTATTCGAGTTGTTGTTGTCAAATTGATTTTTGAATTCAAATTTTCATTTCAAATTCTCTTTTTTCTAGGATAATTTTCACAGTTTTCTTGTTCTTCAATAATAATTATGGCAAAACAATTTTATTCGATAGTTTATTTTGACTACAAAAGTTGCAATAATGTTTCGTTTCGCGATATCAATGTGTGTTTCTCTTACGAACTGGCAAACATCGTTCAACTCGAGTGATGTGAAATCAATTTCGAATCGTTGATTGAATTAGAATTTCCTTTGTGGAAAACTGTATATGGTGCTTCGTTGCATTTGAAATATTACATTTTAATAATTTTATTACAATTTATAGCTTTTTTATTCCATGTAAGAAGTTTTAGAATTCTAAATTAAAACGAAGAGTGATTTTTTTATTCAAATTTCTAGTGTTTCGAAAACAAATTATATTAAAATATATATATATATACGTTGAATAGTTATAAATTATCTATTATAATATATACTGATTTACGAAAATATTTAAACACTATTTTACAAGAAATTTCTAAAAATTTGATTTTAATAAAAGTTTGTGTATATATAAAGCATAATAAGTTATACATAAAGCAATTTTTTATCGATGGGAAATTTCTTAACCAAAATGAAATCAATATTTAAAGTTTTAGTATGTTTTTTACTTTTGTAAACATAATTCTATATCCAATGGTGTAAAATAAAACAAAATTTTAAATTAAACATTCATATTTTATTATTCTATCATTTTATTTAAAAAAAATTCCAGATTTGTATTAACAAGTGAAAAAATGTTAAAAACTTTGTCTAATTGATTTTATACCTTCAAAAGAATTCCTATCAAATTCTTCTATGTAACCTATTATGCTTTATGTGTATTAAAATTAGAATTTTTGTTAAGTAAAATTCTTTGTAAAATAGTAGTTATATGCTTTTATGAATTAATGCAAATAAAATTAAAATTCTAAATTAAAAAAGATAAATCATAGAATTTTTTTACAAATGTTCAAATTAATAGTTATCTTGAACTAGATAATATTGAGGAATGAAATTATAATAACGGAACAAATCATTTGGTTTGATATTTCGGTATTTACTTTCAATAACTGTTCTCAGTTTATAAATATTATATTTCGCCTCTCTACCATAAATTTTCTTTTTAATAAAATTTTATAAAAAAATTCATAGATGAAGATTAGAGATCATGGACAATATTCAATGTTATTTTTACATTCAATTTATCTGTTTTAAATTTATAATTTAAAACATAAATTAAATTTAATCAGATAAATTTCATCAAGATAGTTCTCATATCATAATGGCAGTAAAATTATAAGTGCAACTTATTAGAAATAAAAGACCTTCGCATTCTTAAATATTTCATATTTCAATATATGAAAAGAATGAAAATTAAAAATATAAATCATTCAAAATGTATTCATTTTTGGAAGAACATCCTGTAAAATATAAAAAAAATAATATTAAAATATAGAAAACAATATGTCTTCATGATATAATATAATATATAAAATAATATAATATATAATAGGAAAGAAAGTAATTTCAACTTAAAGAATTAAAAAATATAGAATAAAATTTTTAAGCTACGAAATTTTGAAAATTCATTCAAATTATACATTTAGATGCAATCTATTTTTTTCATTTTTTTCACAAAATCTGATAATATTACTATTCTTGTTTAAAATTATAAACAATATTGATTGTTAATATTGTCATAATTCATCGTTGTTAAATAGTATTAGTCAAATAGTTTATTTTAAAAAGACCATTTAAAAAGACCAAAATTGTTGATTGAAAAATGTCATTCAAACTTTCAAATAAATGAGAAATTTTAATATATTATTTTCATTTCTAATTATTCTAATTTGTTTCTTATTTTTTCTCATTTTTGAGATCTAGAATTTATCTTATAATTTCATGTTGTTCTAAGGGTAACATTTTTTTCTAACCTAAAACAAATGCTTATTATTTTTTTAAATTTCAAATCTTTAATTGCATTATTCATAAATACAATATATGATAACTATTAGATTGAGTAAACAAAATATTTGATAATATTTTAATAATGATAAATATTCAATATTTTGTGTTCAAAGTTGTATTCAATTGATTCTATCATTCTAAATAAAGACAAATTTCTAATCGAACTAATTTCACACAATCATAAAATGTCACATCAAATAAATATTCTAATTAATATATGAAAATATGAAAATTAATACTTATATACTATTATTTTTATTAAAATATTTTTTTAAAATAAAATAAAAAATAAAAATTTAATTAAAATATATTTTCTTTTAATATCATTTTCTTCCTTCTTTCAATTCAATATTATTTTTATTTTTTATATAATCATTTTTATTTTATATATAATCATATTAAAAAAAATGTATTGCTTATTGATTTAAATTTTTATTTTTTTCAATAAATTTAAACTTATTATATTAATTATTGTATTAAAAGAATAAAATTAAATATAAAGAAATAAAAAGAAGCAAATATAATTAATTTTGAATATTCTATTTCTAATTTGTTCTTGTCTTCTTCTATTTAAAATATTTGAAATTTGATTAATTAATTTGTTTTTATTATTTCAATTTTTAATTTATTTTACATATATTTAATATTATATTTTACATATATTAAATATTATGTTTTATAATAATTATTGAATTAAAAAATTAATTATAAGTTAAAAATTAAACAATTAAATAATTAAAATATTTTTATTTTATACAATAAAAATAAATTATAAAATCAAAATGATTAGAACTTATTTTTAAACGATTTATGTTTTTATGATAATACATCTAAAATTACATCGAGGGGAGGTTTCTTCGAGCCAGAAAATACCTGGAAAGAAGTTGACGTCATGAGAATGACAACGAAAAACACCGTCCAGACTAGAATATCGCCTCCCGTGCATGCCGATTATGTAATTTCTCGCGCAGTTATGAAAAAAAAAAAGATGAAAAAAGATTGAATATTAACTGTAGTCGGCCAATGAATGATGAACTAGTCGAGTAAATTCTTTCTTGAGAAACTTCTGAAAAATTCGAATCGCTGGAATAAAAAGAAAATTTTGTTGTAATGCTTGTCATTTGGTTTGTATCATACATTCAAGAAAGAAAAGAGACGTAAAAGGGAGAAGAAATCAACAAGAAATGTTTAATTTTTTCTCGTTTTTTAATTATTAGTAGAGATTCAGCAATTTCTGGTCTATGCTTTTTTCATATTGAATATGTTTGCTTTTTGAGTTTGTCATTGAGAGTTTAAATAATAGATTTTTATTAAAGATCTATTAAATATTACACTTTTTTTCTTGATAAAAAATAAATACATGTTATGTTATGTTAATAAATTTTATCAATTGCTATTTACAATTATTTGAATTGTTTTATTTATTGATAAATAGTAAATTAGAAGATTGAAAATATAACTAGATATTATTGTTTTAGTATTAGATTTAATCGATATAATAAAATATTCAATTAATTAATTGATTGCAAATTCATCACGCATCACTTTTAATTTCAATATGTTTATGAAAAATGAAGAAAATGTTTTCTTTGATTCTTGCTAAAACGATAAAATAAACAATGATAAATTTAATAATCAGTATTTCAAAAAATTTAAAACTTTACATATAATTAAAGTAAAATTTATATGACTTTAAAATCTCATTTGACTTTATTCATTTGATAAAAAATATTTCAAAATTTAGAAATATTATATTATAATTCTCATAATCATCAAAATTGTATTTTGAATATTTTTCAAATATGTTTTTTTTTTTATTAAATATGACATTTGTTTATATATGTATATAGAAAAAATCCTCTTAACAATATATTGTTGTTAATTAAGATGAATAAAGAAACTAATCAGTAGATTGGCCTACATAATACAAAAAAAAAATAAATAATACATATATATATATATTATAATAAAAAATATATATAATATTAAATATATATATATATATATATATATATATATATATATATATATATATATATATTTACATATAATAATCTACAACTGCAATAATTTAGTGATATTTAATTACAAAAAAAATTAATACAAAAACAAATTTTAGAATTTTTAAAATTGAGTTGAAAAAAATATCTTATGAAATCTATACGGGAATTATAATTGAATCTATTTATAAAAAATATTTTCATAACTATTTGATTTAAATTTATTTTAAAATAATTTTTATATAAGTTTTAAACAGTTATTTTCAGAATCTTTTTTTCATTATCTAGCTCTTCTAGAAATGATAGTCTTATAGAAATTGATTTTGAAATCATTTTAGAAGTTATATGTATATTTATATATATATATAAATGATTATTATTTAATTATTTCTTACCAATTTCGATAATTTTGAGGAGTTATTCGAAAACTTTTTCATATATAAATAATTTTGCTGTTCGAGATATTTTCAAACATTTTTTATTAAATTTAAGTTACAGTATTTTATTCTGATATTCGTTTAATAGCGACTACATGTGTATATATATAACAATAACAAAAAAATTAATGAATGAATTATATATATTTAATAAATTATAAATTATAAATTATTAATAAATTATAAGTTGATTAAATTAAATTAGATTAGATTTCATTGATTTATTATATCTTATGTTTCATTATATTATGAATAGCATGAATTATTGTATTTAACTTATTAAAACTTAAATTTCGAATAAATTTTATTTTAAGTGCAATTGCATTCTTATATATTATAAACAATAAAATAATAGAAAAGTTAATTCTTATTAAGTTAGATTTCATTGGACTTTATACAATTTCTCATTATTTATTACTTTACAATTATTTTTTATTTGATTAAAAAATATATGATATATTTTAATTAATTATATTTTAATTAAAATATATTTTAATTAATAATATCTTTTATAAAACTATATATATTTAAAAATTCATATATTTAGAATTTCATTATGATTAAATTTCTTAATTTTGTAATAATTTTAATATTTTTGATAAAAATTACTATTAACTATATATTTGAATAATATTAAAGAAAAAATTGCAATTTATAAACAATAGTTTACAAATAAGATAATAAAATTTTTATAAATTTTTAAATACTATTTTATTTATAAATAGTATTCATTTAAAAGAAAATATAGTTGAGATACTTTATTATTACATTATAAAAATATTTTCAAACTTCAATGTTTTATGAATTTTTTCTTCTATTTTGAATAATTATCCTAAAAAAATAATATAGATTATAGAATTGATATAGGAATTGAAATAAGAATCATAGATTTCATAGATTCAATATTAATTAGAAATATTCTAACAATTATTCAAAATATAGATTTTTGTATAACTAACTTTTAAGAATTGAAATCGATATCATAATATTATAATATATTTTTTAACTCTATTTAAAAATTTTATTTGGTCAAATTTTGTAAAAAGTAGTATATATTATATTATATTATAAAATTATTTTGCATATAAAATATATTTCCATTTTTAAACATTTTTTTTAGAATATGTTGAATCTTGAAAATCAAGATTTGAAAAGTTTAAATTAATATTAAAAAAATATTATTTAAAATTAAAATATTATTTTAAAAAAAATTGTAAGGAATATATTTTATATAAATTAATTTATTTTATATTTAAGCATTTTAGAGATTAATTGTATTAATTTAACAAATCCATTATTATAAAATATTTTTCTTCTCTAGATTTGAATGAAAATCAATCAGACAATATTTATATGTTTGAAGCATGATAAGAAAAATATGACACTTTTATGTAGAATATTGTTCTGTAATATCAAATCATTCAAACTAGATGATTATACTAAATAGAAATAAGTTATTGCAATAGAATTAATGAACGAATAAGGCGAAATAACAGAAAGTAAAATAAAACACAAGTAAAGTAAATTATTAATACCATAATATTATAATAATATAATAAAATTAAATATATATCATATTAGTGCATATAATATAATCAAATAACATTTATAAGTTTATTTATAATTTTAATTACGATTAATTTTAATTAAGAAGAAATTTTCATTAAAAATCTTGGAATTATAGGATTAAATTAATTTGTAAAAATTTTTTGCAATTAATAAAAATTTAAACTTTAACCTTTATTAATAATGTTAAATTTTTGCAAAAATTTTAAATTAAGCATATTGATAACAATATTAATAATGATTAAATAAAAAAAAATCATTAAAAAATAAAGAGTTCTATCATAACAAATATTTATTTATACTATTATTACATCTACTATAATTAAAAAACTATTTAATATCTAATGAAACAATTGATCATTCTCAAAATCTTATCATTCTATCTTTGTTTGTCTGCTTTCAAGAAGATATCATAATCAAAAAAACAAAACTAAAAAAAAAAAAGAAATAAAAAGACAATATATAATAAAAACAGATAAAAAAAACGATGCTAAAAAAAAACAACCACCAATTAAATGTACGAGTATCAGGAGAAAAGGAATTGAGGAAGGTTAGAGAAAAAGAGAATAGTGGATTCCAAAGAGGAAGAAAGATGAATCAACGGAGAGCGAGACTCGTTAAAAAAGTAAGAAAGAGAGGAACGACATTCAAAGAGAAAAAGAGAAGATCATTGAATGACAGAGATAAATAAACAAAAAAAAGGAGAGAAAAAGAAGACAGGGAAGGAGAGAAACGACCTTGTTAAGTAGGAGGTGCGTGGCACGCATGGCGACGCAAACACAAGGCGTGGCTCGAAAGAGTCTCGACCCTATGTGTCTATCCCTGGTACCCGCTGGCACACGCACACCCACGATTGGAACGATCCACGACCCACGTTTATCCGCACATGTTACGTCATGCGAGCGAGTTGTATCTCGCAGCGGAATAACGAGTAAAATGTGAAAGAGCGCCGCGCTTGTGGAAGTGGGAGAACCGTCGTGAGAATTCATTCGGTAGATCTGATTTCAACAGTTCGCCGCGGGAATCGATCGTCAATGTAGGCTTCATTGAGAAGTCTTTTTTTTTCTTTTCTTTTTTCTCATTTTCATTTTTTTTTTTACTTTTTTTTTTTTTTTTTGATTTCTTAATTTTTTCTTCCTTTTATTTCATTCATTTCGATTCGATTCGAGTTGGCATAAGCTGTATCGTTGATTTGTGTAAGTAGTAGTGGTTGATAGATTTTTGGTTTTGTAAAAAAGTCGAAGAAGATACAAGAAATCGAAATTAATTTGACGGGCAGGTATGAGTGAAGACGGATGTGTTGATAGGTGAGTTTAGAGAATGATATTAGTGGATGAAGTTTAAGTGGCGTTGAAATGATTCTTGATTTGAAATTGATGTTAAATGGAAAGAGGTAAGATTTTGCGTGTTTGATTTGTTAATTACATGGTGTGAGAAAGAGTGTTTGAGGATATGGAAGATAGGGAGAGGATATTAAGTGTGATCGTAATGGAAGATATCTACATTGATTGTTCATTGTTCATGAAAAAAAAAGCAATAGGTACTGATAGCTATTTAAGTATGAGCTCGAATACAAAAGAATATTTAAGTGCATGAATTACTTGATTATATCTACATAGTATAAAACATTCCAATGAAGCTGTGTCTATATAGAAATTGTTATAACAATATTTGCTTATTTGAATTATTATAAATATTATAAGTTCATAACATGGACTGAATTTAAAGTTCATTTTTTATTTGAAGAACTTATTTTAATTCTAATTATTTTTTATTTAATTCTCATTTGAAATTCTTTTATTTATTTAAATCTATCTATTTATTTATTTAAATCTTTCAATATGAAATAATTTACATAATGATTTATATAATTTACTATTTATTTAATTTATATAATTTAGTTAATATTTGCTATCAACATTTTATACACATAAAAATAAAATATATATTGAAAATTGTACTTTTTATTGTTAACATTGTTAATATTAATAAAATTAAAGATTTTATGAAATACTTTATTCTTTTTATAAAAATGTTATAAATCTATTAAATAAAAATATATATAATACTATATAATGCTAATAATATGATATTATATGATGTTAACATCATATTATATGATGTTAATAACAAATATAAAGTATAACAAAATTTTAATTAAAATAAATAATTTACATTATTGTATGAATGTTATTAATTAACATTATAAAATATATGTTGAAAATTTCCATTGATATTACTATTATTTAAAGCTTAAAATAATTTAAATTTATTTATATTAAAAACATAATACCTATTTATTATTACTTATTTCTATATTTATTATATTATTCTATTATATTATTATATTATATGTTGCGAATATATTCTGATATTTCAATATGCAAGAATGCAATTCTTGGTCGTTCACATTAATAAATAAAAATAATAATAAGGTGATACATTACGTGAATAAATAAATATTTAGAATCATGAACTCTAGAAATTAATTATTTTTCTAAAATTTAATATTTTTCATTTATTTAAAATATTTAAAACTATGCTAATATTATTAATATATGCTATAAAATTAATATTAAATAATTTTATAAAATATATTTAAAATAATTTAGTTAATATTTAGATAATTTAATATAAACAAATTTCATAAAAAAAATTAGAGGAAAATAGTCTAATATAAAATAGTTTATTTATTTTTAAAAATTTGACAATCTCTCAAATGAATATTTTATTCACTCACTTTGATATTATATAAATTATTATTCATTACACAAGAGAATATTATGTAATAAGATATTCTTAAAGTACAAAGTATATATAACAATGTAAATAACAATGTTACATATGAAATGATTTTACAAATCTGTAAAACTATTTAAAATTTAAAAATAATTGATTAAATTTACTAATTGAATAATATCTATTACATGTCAATATAAAGCTTGAAAATGAATGAATACAATTTAAATATATTATTTTATCATTTATCTTTTATAAAGAAATAAATCATATATTATACATATATGATATATAAATAATCATATATAAATCATATATTGTGTATAATGAGTATTTCAACATTAAATTCGAATATCAATTTCTTATACAAGTTTAAAATTTAACATAATATATAAAAAATTTCTGTTAAAATAAATAAAAATAAAATGTCGAAAAAAATTATATTAAAGAGAGAAATAATCTTTTATTATTATAAAAAATTATAATTCATTCAAATATAATCATAAAAAATAAAAGAAAAAATTATTAACAATCAATTAAATTAATCAAATCAATTACTTATAATAATTCTAATTTTATTTTCTGATGCAAGAATAAGATACAAATATATTAAATCGATTAAATTAAATTTCGATTTTTATAAAGCTTCAATAAATGTCAATAATTTTATTAAGAATTTGACCATTTCATTTGGATCAACGTAATATTTTTTTATTATTCAATAACTTTTATCTAAATTAATAAATTTTTTGTATTTATTTTTTATTATCATATTTATTTATGTTTTTTCTGATGATCGTAAATATTTATAGGCTGAATTACGTGTTTTTAATTTTATGAAATTTCAAATATGAAAATCCAATAATAGTTCAATAATAAAATTTTTATATTTGGATTACTTTTTTTTATAAGTTGTTTTATTTATTCAATATCAAAAAAACAGTTAAATTAGTAATTAAATTGTATAATTAATATAATTATACAATTTCATATAAAAACTAAACTGAAAGCTGAAAATGGATGAAAGACAAAATAGAAAATAAAAAAAGTTAGGGAACAAAAATAAAAAAATTTATTATTCAAAACAAAAGAAAAATAAGAAACAGTTTGATTATTCCGATAATATATAATTATTCTAATGATAAAAATAGAATTCAAATCAATATAGATAGTAAACTTGATATTATGATCAATCAATTCCTGACTATGAATGTAAAATATCTATTTTGCGAAGAATTTTTTCACAGAAAAACACTGTGAAAATATATAGATATATATAATGTTTAATATGCGCATGACAAATATATTGATAGAGAGTTTATTTATAACTATTATTTATAACTATTTATTATTTATAATAATTATAAATAAATTTTTTAATATAATTTTTTCAAAATGTGATTTTTTAATTAAAAAAATATAACATAAGAAGAATATAATCACTTTTCGTTTCTATGAAAACATTATACATGCTTAATGTTGGTGTTCTAGATATCTATTTCATATTAAGAACAATTTATCTTTTTTCTAAATGTTAATTTAATATTGAAAATTGTTTATAATATTAAAAACAAAACTAGTTTTAAATAATAATAATAATAGAGTATAAATGGTAATAAAAATCTTTCTTTGTTGCGATTAATTTTGCAAAAATGATAATCGAAAAATAAAATGGTATTTAAATATTATATTTAATTACTTTCTTCTAAAAAATATTCGTTTATAATGTGGAAAATCATTTGAGTTTTTAAGAAATATATGTCATCTGAAATCTGAATTTTACATAGCAAATTAATTCCTTCAATCCTAAATATTAACATATATATATATACTTTCAAAACTAACAAAAAAATCATATTATTCGTTCACTCACAATATATTCATTTCACTATAAAATATCGCGAGCATAGCATGCAAAATCGTTCAAACATCAACGCACAGTCGTATGATTTATCAGACGAAGGTTCGCATATTGCGAACACCATATCTGCGTTACAGTTTTTCATTTCCCGCTTATTGCCGGCCGACGGAATATTCGCGCGGAAAGGGCGCGAAAATGGAAGTGGAAATTTATACGAGGTTGTATCTGTCTTTCAGGAATTGTCGTATCGAATGCAGGAGCCGGTGGCGTGCCAGTCGGGATCGCGGTAGCCAGACAGAGATTGCAGCATCAGGAAACATCCACTTCGATGCGCAATGTTTCTCTGAGTCATCATACTTCGCATCATGCGAGCTATCATCATTTCCAACCTGACAATCTAGGTAAGTTTTTACGATTTTTCGAAAGTTTCCTTTTCCAGTATGTTATACAAGAGATTCTTCAAAAAGCTTATGAAAAATCTTCGATCTGCTTGCGTTTTGTTTTGATTGTTTTTAAATTTATATTGAAATACTTGGTATTTTTTTTACAGATTCTTTTATATTTCTAATGTTTGTAATGTTTGATTTACAAAAAAATAAAAATAAGATCTGGAATGCGCAAACTTTTACTGATAATTGAAGTCGCATATCTAATGCGAACAAAAATCTTCGATAAATTTTTTTCTTTTTTAATTTTTTTATATACAATTAATTTCATATCTTTTAATTATTTATAAAATTCTTTTCAATTTATAAAATTATAAATAATTTTTAATTCTATATATACATATATATTATGCCATAATATAAATTATTTGTTTTTATTAATTCATTATTGATATTTTAAGATTATAATAATTTTTTATTATCAATTGCATATTATATTTATTTATTTATACGAAATATTAAATTTTATAATATTTATATAATATTTTTTCTATGTTAAAATACAATATTAGGATTTTTAAATGAATTTAGTATATTATAAATATAAAGGAAAAAAAAATTGAAATAAGTTTATTATTGATAAAAATATTACACAGAAAAATCTTCTAATTTCACCAATTCAAAATTTGTTTCGATATTATTAATAAATATTTATTTCCTTTACTTAAAAAAAAGCAAACATTGTGTATATAAAATAATTTCGAAGATAATTCGATTAGTTAGAAGATTAATTCGAAGATAATAAAAAGAATTGTCATTAAAAAAATGATTATTATAATAATTTTAAATTAAAAAGGAAACAAATAAAATCATAAGAGGATTGAGGATTGTTTTCGATATTACTACGCAATGGAAAAACAAAATGCGTACAATTGTTTCATGAGTTTTTAAAAATGAAACTATAATCGTTTCGAAAATGAAATAATTATAATAATTAAATATCGTAATGAAAAAAAATATGTACATAATGAATAAAGGGTATAAATAAGCACTATAGAATAATATTTTCGAAGAAACTAAACAATACAAAAAGTATTTTCATTGTAGTGGTTGTGTCATGAAGAAGATTGTATCAAGAAATGAACGTAAAATTTGGTCATTTCGCAGAATCAAAATTTGAATAATCAAAACTAACTGAAAAGAAAAAGAAAATATCAGGAAAAATAGTAAATTATTATTTTTTTTAGAAGAGAAAAGGAGAGAAAGAGAAAAAGAAAAATAATATTCATAAAATCATCAAGTAGAAAATTGAAGAGAATTTAATATAAATAAAAATAATATCTTTTTCAGAAAAATCGAATAGAATATTTTTTAAAATACGAGAAAGATATAAATCCGAAAGGTATTATTTCTAAAATAATTAAAAATTTTTTAATTTGTTACAACTATATATTATTCTCATTTACATTCTAAATTCATCAAAAATTTATTCAATTTTTATAAAAAGTCAAAATTATTAATATTTTTGTTATTAGATTTTAATAATAACGAAATACATATTTATTTTATTACATTTACATATTTATGTATAAATTAATATGTTTTTTGCTTTTCTTAATAATATTACATTTCCATGTGAAACGGAACATTTCATATGCAATACATTATTATTATTCTATGTACATTTTTATATCATTATATATTATTTTATATCATTATTCAAATTTAGTGCAACAAAATCTTAATTCAATATTGAAAATGTTAATAAATCAAGTTTTTAAATGATTATTACTAAAATACATATTTAATTTATGGTTTTATAAATTAAAAAAATTATTGATAAAAAAAAAATCTTAAGAATAATTCCCCTCCCTTTTTTTTAAATCATAAAATAAAATATTATATGAAGAATGCTAAAATTATTAATTTTTTTTTCTAAAGAAAATTATTAATATTAATTATATACTATTTAGTAAAAAAATTCTAAAAATCAATTATAATCCTAATTTTTTATTATATAATTTAATTAATATCAAAATTATATGATTTCATTTTATCTCATTTTATGCATATGAAACCAAAATCAAGAATTGCTGTAGCATTTTCTGCCGTAACTTTTATCCGCTTTTGATACGCAATAATGCTCAGGGTCAACTACATTCGCGTATATGAAACCACAGAGAAAAACTCATTCTAGGCTAATTACTTTTCATACCTGTCTGATAGTGCGTTGGTTGTATATTGTTCCGTGTATCGTGTTTAAGGCGAATCCATTGCGTCACCATACCTTATAATGATATTTTTTTTATTAACAGCGATATTTTATACTAAAAACCACATTCGATTATTATAATAATAAGTTACATTCAATAAAATTCGACAAAAAACAAAATTATTTTTATAGAAACAATATTTTTTTGAATTTTTCATTTCAATAAAAAGAGAATGTCTGAATTAATAAATTTCATTCATTTATCGAAATTAAAATACCAAGTTAAATAATAACTGAATTGTAAACTGAATTCTAATAGTAATTAATCTTTAAATGGTAAAATTGAATCTTAAAATTTCAGAAATTTGTATTTTTATAATAATTCGAAAAATATATTTTGTGAAAATGCAATTTAATTTCTAAATTTAATTTTTAATTTCGAAAAAAAATAATAAATATATATTATCCATAATATGTAAAATAATTTCTTTATATTTTTTAATTAAAATTATAATTTTTAAATTTTGAACATTTCTCTAAAATCTTATAAATTTGATCATAATATCTATATAGTATGATCAAAATATAGTATGATCATCATATAAATATAAAAATGTATATAAATATTTTTTACTTTTATGTTATTTATAGAGTTGATTAATAATACATAAAAATGTTGAAAATTATGTTAAATAAATAATATAAAAAAATATAAATATTCATAGAATATCTCAAATCTTAGCATTTAGACAAAAATTTAATTAAATTATATAAGTTTTTTAAGTAGAGACTTATATTACAAAAATATGTTAAATTAAATATTGTCTTATTATATTTATATTGTTATTATATTATATTGTATTTCTTATTATTATTATATTGTATTTCTGTAAAGATTAATGATATATTTAACAATAATGTAATTAATAATATTAAAAAAAATCATAATAATATAGAATATTTTATTCTCTTTCCTCTAATAAGAAATTTTTTTTAAAAATTTGATATATATAAATGATTTATTATATATATATAATAAATATAAATGATATATATAAAATGATTTATTGTTAATTCAGCTTAATATGTAATATGTAATTCAGCTTATGATTCAGTTATTGTTAGTAGTACTTAGAATAAAATATTTTTATGAATATAATATTTTTAAAAATATTAACACTAACATGTATATAATTTAATATTCTAATATTATTAAAATTATTAAGTTTATTAAATATATTATTAAAATTATTAAAATTATATAGATAAAATGTATAAATCTAAAACAAATTCAAAAATATAGATATGAGAATTTCTTATAAATACTTCGCGCTATACATATAATCATAAAAGTATATGTATAGGTAATATATTTGTGGGATTTTTAGAGAATCGATTCGATAAATAGAAACAAATAGAAAAGTTGCTATATAAAATATTAATTAGAGCTTATTTATTAAATTAAACGATATAAATTTAAATTTTTTAAAAATAGACATAAATCATTTTCATTCTTCATTTATCTTCATCATATTATTGTCACATATCTCTATCTTGCTTTATTTAAGTCAATTATTTATAATTTAATAATTTAATATTTAGAAATAAACCTTAACCAATATTTGTATATATCAATTTTTTGTTTTTGTTTTAGCTCTAGAAGTGAGTTTCCAAAATTATTAAATATATTAACGTATTCTACGAAGATATAACATTAATATCCTATATATAAACAAATTAGTTTTAAGAAAGGGATAAAATATATTTATTAATAATAATTAAAAAAAACAATCGTTTGCAAATTTTTTTAGATTTTTTTGTTTTGAAATTAATAGATTAGAACTAAAAAATAATATTGAGAGATAATTCATATATCAATACATCAATAAATTTTTACATAAAAGAATCAAAGCAACAAACCAAAAATTTTGGGGATAAAAATTAAACATATTTTAATCAAATTATATAAAAACAATGATATATAAATGTTTGTATTTTTTTATGATATATTAGACATTAAATATAATCTAATAATAAAAGACAAAAGATTCCTTTATTAAATTTAATTAATGTATTTCTTATTCTACAATAAAATTAAATATTCCCACAGAGTTGATTAATATTTAATAATTTTTTGAATCATTCTCATCGTTACTTACACATAAGAATTTTCCTTCGTTATGCGGCTGCCTTACCTATAGAATATTAGATTGTATTTCCACACGGTTGCCTACGCACACGAGATAAGCGTTATCGAATATATCTTATGGCTGTTTTCATTTGAAGCAATGCTGCAGCCATCAGCATTCCTAAAGCGAGCTGAAACATCTGGACGGAATATTAACGAAGGACAGCGAAGGGCTGTCGACGTTCTTCGAAAATTCCTCTTCCGCCGTCCGAGGGGTATGAAACTAATCATCTTTCCACGCGTCAAGATCCAAAAGACCCGGATGAAATTTCGTTCGCGATTATACATTTTTTTCTTTCAGATTGAATATTTCATATACTTTTATTTTTTAAAGATAAAATAAATATTAGGAATTTTTATTACAAAGTTGATTTTTATTAATTATTTTTAAATATTTTTCTTCCAGTATTTTTTTATAGAGTGGATGTTGTTAACAAATTTTTATTAATTGGAATAGATATTTATGATTTTTATTATAAAGAATATATGTAGTTATATTATGTTATTTATATACTTATATATTTATATCTTTAAATATTAAAATCATTTATTCTCTTAGCTAAAACTTTGCTAAAATTATATATATATATATATACTTTACTTTACTTTATTTAAGATAAACTTAAATTATATAATTCAATTATAATATCACATATTTATTTTAATTTTTATTAGTTATTTTATTAGTATTTTATTAAAAGTTATATATTATAATCAATTATATATTATAATCAATTATTCAAAAATTATATATTATAATCAATTATACAAAATATGAAACTTTTGTGCGCATCTTTTCATATTAAGAATATTTGTTATAAGAATATTTTTTTAAGAAGAAATTATAATGAAAGAATTAATTAAATAATAAAAAAATACACTAAAATACACTATAAATCAAAAAATACACTATAAAAATAAAAAAATATGATACTTTTTCATATAATCAGTATTCTATGAAAATTCTGTAAAATTTATAATAGAAAGTAAAAAATTGTATTTTTATTAAATTTTCTTAAATTTTTACTTTTCTGTAATTTAATTATTGAAATAGCATGTGTATTAAAAAGAATTTTGCATTTTAAAATTAAATAACTTTTCAAAATTTGTTTAATTTCTTTAAAGTAATATCTTTTTCCATGTAAACGATTGACAGTACATTCTGTAAGGTTGTAAAGAACATTTGTCTCTTCATATCATAAAATACTCTCAGGAGCTTTCATTTTTACGGCAGGTGTATGATTCAGAGAGATAAATTGTATATGTTGGAACATGGTGCTTCGATATAACGATAGATAATCGTTCAAAACGACATAAGGTCACGATAAACTTGTAAAAAGAAAATTTTCGAAGCTTAAAAGAAAATTGATAAAAAAATTAGTACCCAAGATAAATTAATTTTGTTGAATTATTATGTAACTTATTATGTGACCATATATACGTAATTTGTTTTTGCAAATTTGATATTTATAATACGTGTAGAATATAACATTAAAATAGAATTGTGCGTATAATTAATTGTAAATTAAGAAATGTTTAATTTATTGATGAAACATATAAATACAAATAATTTCTAAAATTAGTAATAAAAAATATAGATATATGAATCATTAGATTTTTTTTATTAATAGAAAAATTTCTATTTCTTGCTTTATTATATTAAAAGATCAATATTTAAATTTTTATTTTTTTTTATATCAAATTTTAAATTTTTTTTTAATGAAAAGCTTTTAGTTTTAATATAGAAATTTTATTTAGTATTAATATAGAAATTTCTTTATAAATCAATTTCTTATAATTTTATGCAATTAGATTAAAAAAAATTTTAAAGTTATCAATATAATATGTTTTTTTTTATAATAACTAAATTATCTAATTTATCTATGCCGAAACAAATTGAAAAAAATAATTCTAGATAATGAGATAAGTCTTTTCAGATGTTTATTATCAATAAGAAATGACAAGCAATTCTAAAATGAAATTTTCAATTTTGTATATGCCAAATGTGATATCATAAATAGCACAAAGTATAATAAAGTACTTGTAACTGATGTAATAATAATGATCTAATAATTATATTTATTTAAATTAAAAAATTTTAGAAAATAAAAATTTTTTAAATTTAAAATATTATTGATTTTTCTTAAATAATAATATTTAAATAATAAATTTATTATTATATAAAATATTTTATATACGAGACATTCATGATATATATGTATATATCAGACATCTTTAAAAGATCAATTCTGAATTTTAAATTTAAAAAATATGATATGTAAAAATATTAATCAATATATATATTGTATATATTGTACATAAACAATTTGCTGAATTTATAAGTATATATTGATTAAATACAGTTGTCTTCTTATAAAAACTTAATTTTTATATATTTTAATATCGCTATTTGATTTGGAAATTACATATAGATCATTGCTATATTTTTTCATCTCGATATTGAAGATTTTTTTTAAACTAAACTATAACGTAAATCATATGAAATTGAAAAAAAGAAAAAGTTATTAAATTATCATTCACTGAATTCGAATTTAAAAAAAAAAATAAGGAACTTGAATTTTATAGTTTTTATTGATTTTTAAAATTGATAAAATTAGCTAACAATGAATTATTATTTAATTATTTATCTGATTGAGTTTCTTTTTTTTTAATTTTAATTTAGAAGTCTCAATTTATTTAAATATTTTGCTATTTAAAAAATTTTTAATTTTTCAATATTGAAAATTATAAATAAATAAATAATAAATAAATTTTTATTCTGTAAATTTTATTTGTTTGGTCAAATTTTTTTTTAAAAAATATGATTATATTCTTTTAATATATAGAATAAATTTTATTTTTGTTATGGAATTTTAAAAATTAACCTATAAATTAATTAATCTACAAATTTTTAAAGGATTAGTAGTGCAATCAATAAATGAATCGGATGATACGTTATTATTGTGCTTATATAAAAGAAACCATTTAAAAGAACTATTCTTTGTCAATAAGACATTTTGCAATTATGCAATATGTGTTCATTTTATTGATTATTTATTCTTTATTAATAAATTCAAATCTCAATGTCTTATATATTTGATAAATATAATACATAATAGTAATATATAATACATAATAGTGTAATATATTATCAAGAAGTGAATCGATAATCATTAATAACTACACAGGTTTTATTGCGATACTAAGCGATATGAGAATGATTGTACAACAAATACAAATTTATTGATTTTAATGTGTCACGTGAGATTCTTCTTATCTCGTTTTCGAAAGATCGGTAGTAATTATTCGTTCGTTTCTACGGTGATCGTTCGAACCCTATCAGAAGATATCCAATCATTGTGTGGAATATCGATACTTTTTCGCGCGACCGAGCCGTATTATGGATCGTTCGTCGTGAAACGAGAGAAGCGGATGAGAGCGGAATTTTTCTGAACGTGAATAATTTTGCAGCGGAATCATGGCAGCATACATCGGCGTGTATCGGCGTATTATCCGTTCCTTTGGGGTAGAAATATTCCCGATATTAGGAATATGTCGGATGGAAATGAAGCAAGTAAAATTTTATAGGGAAAAAGGTTTTATATATCTTTTTTTTATCAAGTTCATTTGAGAGGCTAGAAATTGTCAATGAGTAACTTATTAACAAAAATTTTTTTTCTACTTTTGTGTAAAAAATATTTCAGAGAATGTATTATTTGCGAATTAATTTTTGAAGTAATAATATGAAAAGTTTAAAATATTATGTATGTTATTGATATTATAATAAAACTTTTATTATCAGTACTGATAAAGAGATAAGATTTTTAGATCAAAGAATTTTCGGATAATAAAGCAGAATTTTTTTTTTTATATGAATTTATATTTTGTACATTTGTACATTTTGAAAAAAGTAATATGCTTATTTACAACAAAATTGAAAATTGTTTTTATTAAAAAAAATTAGAATTTCTACTTTTTTAGCCACAATTACCAAATTATACAAATTTTTTAATATATAAAGGAATATGCAATTTTCAAATAATTTTTCATTTCATTCTTCTATTTTTTTAATATTAATAATCATAGATTTCTCAATATTATATATTTTTGCTAATTTCGTAACATACTCAGTTAATTTCTCAAATATTTTAACAGTTAATACATTGTAAATATATATAATGCAAATATATTCAACATCAATTTCAAATTAAATATAATTTTCAATTTAGATATAAAATTTTTTACATTTTTTACAAATAATTTTTTATTAATGATAGTATTCGAGATACTATTTCTTTTATATTTATTATAATATAAAATTGTACAAGAAATAAATTAAGAGATTAATTAAAAATTAGAATTTCCATAAGAAATTAAAAGAGAAAATATTTATTAAAAATATAAAAATTTTTAAAAAAATATAAAATTTTTTTGTTTACCATTTAATTATATAATTTATCATTAATTATCTTATAAAATATCTAAAATTATCTTTTTATCTCTTTATTATTTAATTATAATTATTTATAATTTTCAATTTTTATTTTTATTATATATTTTATTTATTATATATTAAAATATATATTTTTCTTTTCGTTTTAAAATTCATATGATTACTATGAAAAAAATAAAAGATTACTAAAGATTTTAAAATCACACTTGATAAAAGTACATTCAGCAATTTATTCAAATCGATCACGAATAGTGGTAATATCAGATATAATCTTTTATCAATTCCGATATGAATCATAGTTAAGATGAAGATAAAAGGAAATGACTAATCAAGATGAGAAAAAAGATGACTGTTTCATCTAATAAACAAAAAACAGAAATTTTCGTTGTAGTCATTCATTGTTATACAACGCTGAAATAGTATTTTTAATGCACTATTCTATTCGGCCTATATGTTAAATGCAAACATAGTAAAATAAAACGTAAACTTTTATTAGAATCTAACTAAATATCTAAGAAAATATCAATTCATTAAAATATCAATTTCATTTTTATATAATTAAATAATAACAGCAATTAATTTTTTGTATATAACAAATCGAACATTTAATAATATTAAAAAAGATACAAGAATATTGTTTATATTTAATAATTCTTTGATTATATATATTCAAATCATTCAGGAGAGCATTTGAAAAGAATTTAATATATTGGACCTTTAAGGACATCATTTTAAATATTTAATAAAATATTTTGTTTCTTTTTGTCCGAAGTTTCTCTCTGAAATGAATTTTTTAAAATAAAAGAAAATGATTTATATGTAAATATATATTACTGATATATACATGTTATTCAATAATAGCTATCTTAATAAGAAATATGAAAAATTATATATCATATATTTTGCATTAAGAAAATGTTGGAAATGAGAGAGATTTTCTCTTTAGTAAGTTTGAAAGGATATATTGTACATTAAAAAATTAACTTCTCTATAATCTTTCTATCATTTAATTATAAGAAAAACGAGTTAATATCTTCATTAAGTTTTAAGAAAATAGTTTGTAACACTTTTGACATATTATTTACACACACATTTCTATAAAGATGAAAATAGATTTGAAAATTAAATAATCACCACTATACTTTACATTGTTCATGAATTATCATTCTTAGTCTTTATTAATAATACTATGTATATAATGCTATGTATATACATATATTTTAATATGTAATTATCGATTTTCAAATTATTAAATGAAAATAAATGATGATAATAAATATTTTAGAATACAAATTTGCTGATTTATTGGTTGAGAATAATTTAATGGAAAATGATTTAATGAAGAACTTAGAGAATAAAATATAATTTGTACTGTGAATGGTAATAATGATTTAAAAATCGTATCGTGAAATTTTATTTTATTTTGAATTACTTTTTATTAAAATAATTAATAACTTTGTTGAAATTTTAATTTCAAAAAAAAAAGAAACAAATTTTATGGAGTATACATTTGTTCAAAAGTTTTACAATTAAAATTTATTAAATAGATATATTGCTTAGAATTTAAAGAAATTAGATGATAGATAAATATTATTATGAAATAATAATGTTATTATATTAAATTATAAATAAAAAGTAGAACCAATTATACTTAAATATGCATAAAAATTTAAATACATTTTTAAAAATTAAATATATTTTTTTTTACACAAATTCTATTGTAAATTTTATTTAATTTTATTATAATTTATTTTATTTTATTATAATTAGAAAAAAAATAATTTGTAAATTAAAATTTATTAAAATTGTTTTATTGCTTGTTTTTTTAACAGAAAGAAAAAAATCATTTATAAAAGATGAATAAATAGAATAAATTATATTGTTAAATATTATTATTTCATTTATTTCACTGTTTGAAAAAATAAGAATAAAAATGAAATAATAATTACAATAATAGCAATAATAATAGCATAAATATATTTTTTATTGCGAATCTGAGTATTAAATTTTTTTATAATTAAAAATTTGCACAAACTATAATATAATTTAATATATTCCTAATATAAAGATATATAAATTGTTCGAAAAAAAAAATTTAAAGAATAATTTTATGAACTAAAATAAGTATAAAAGTTAATATGTAAAAATATCAATTAAAACTTATTTTTCAAATAATAAATAATTTAATTTTGCATTGAATTAAACAAGATTAAAATATAAGATATATAATATAAGATATATATAATAAATATAACAAGATTAGAATATAACAAAGATGGAGCTGTCTAACTTTAATACTATCTTATTTCATTTAATTCAAAATTATTTAAATTATAAATTTGAGAAATAAACTTTAACGAATATTTTTGAATATTTATTTTTTACCATAATCTTTCTATTTTACTCTTTAATTTTTAAATTTAAAATCACATTTTTTAAATTTTCTATGTATTTAATCTAAACATTGTATGTATTCCTTGAAATAACTTATTATTTTACTTATTAAAATTAGAATTATTAAATCTTTCTTCAATTTCAATATTTCAAATTATCAATATTGATTCAATGATAATCATACAATAACATCAGTATTATCAGAATATATAGCAAAATAATAATAAGCGTACTTATAGTATCGGAAGAGAAATTTAATATTATGAGAAGAGAAATACATATGATTGGGCCTGTTGGTAGGTTCAAGCACGGCCATGGCAGTAGGCGGTGCGACCCTGGTGCATTGCGGAGGACCTGGAGGGGAAGACCGACCGGCCCACCTTGCCATTCCCTCGGGAGCTCTTGCACCCTCACTGAACGCCGCTCTTGGCTCGAGCCTGAATTCCAGCCTGAATTCCAGCCTAAATTCCACGTTGGGTAGCATCGGTGCCGCGGCAAGCGCGGCAACCGCTGCCACGGCCGCAGCCACAGCCGCATGGCCGCCAACCTTATGGCAGTACCCCGCGGC
This sequence comes from Apis mellifera, assembly GCF_003254395.2. Taxonomy (NCBI): domain Eukaryota; kingdom Metazoa; phylum Arthropoda; class Insecta; order Hymenoptera; family Apidae; genus Apis; species Apis mellifera. The sequence continues at coordinate 4,357,365 of NC_037644.1, read as the reverse complement.
GGCCGCGGCTGCTGCAGCTGCAGCTGCAGGTGAGTACTGAACACCTTTTTTCCTTTTATACATTTATTTTTTGAAGAAATCATTTTTTGGATTACTATAATATATAATGTATAAAATGTCTCTTTTTTTTAAAAAAAAAGAGGTTAACATTTATTTATATATAATCGTAATTTGCTTGCTTTTATATATTGATATTTATATTATATATTTATATATAATTAATACACAATCAAAAAAATTTATTATTGTAATGTAGAATACAATAAAATATTTTTATCTATCTGTGGTCAAATTGAAAAATATTGAAAATATCAAAATTTAATATATGCGAATCGGATATATGGATAATGTATAGACGTTTAAATGAAATAATTTTTGAGGAATATGTATTCTATTTGAATATATGTAATATAAGATTAATTTTTGCTTCCTTTGGTAAAATAAAATTGAATAAAAATATAAAATATCAAATTAATTAAAATAAATCTTTTAAAATATAAGTATACCATGAATTTATCAAGATAATTTTTGGAATGAAATTACTATAATATTTTTACAGATATAAAAAATTAATTAAATGATAAATATTTTTCAACTAAATAACTGAATATTTTTCAAATTTTTAAAAACATTTTTAAATATTTACAAATTTGAAATAGATGCTAATAAAAATATATAGTTTGAAGAATTAAGAAAAAGATTTATCTCGAAAAGATTAAAAATTGTTATTAAACACATTTTTTTATTTTTTATCCAGTAATTCATAGATTTTATTTATAAAATTTTAAAAATATAATATAACTATTTTTATAATATAATATATATTTATAATATTTATTTATATGTAATTTTTATAATATTTATGATATAAAAATATAATTAATTATCAATAACATTTTCATTATATCAAATCTTGTTCAAGATTAAATTCTCCTTTTTTATTTTTCTTTTTTTTTTTTATTATATATTTACGTATTAAATAATAAAAAATGTATCAAATTTTCATGTTCAAATTTAATTCTATATAATTGAATTTAAAGAAAAGTAAAAAACTTACAGTTTGTCAAGTTTATCGTTTATTAAGGCTTTGTTTCCAATTTCACGAATTAATAGTATTATAACTACCAAATTCGTTTTTTTTTTTTTTTTTTGGTTAATTCTCTGGTGGATTGCATGGTGGAATAAATCACTTCAATAATCGGATATTTATTTACAAACTGTGACTGCCATTTAGTTAAGCTGAGCAAATCTTTTGGTATTCGGTGCGTCATCCCTTTTTATTCATCGCATTTATTTATTTCATGTGACATTGAGAAATTTTTGAATTTTCCAAAAAATTGCCACAATTAATTTTATTCATTTGATTGGAATAGAAATATCTAACGCATGACAAATGCGTATTTATCAAGTGACCATTTTTAATAACTTTGTAAATCGTTGAGGATTATCTATTTTTTTTTAAGTACAATAGACTATTTTAGATTATTATATTATTATATTATCTATTATAGATTACAATAGATTAATTTTAAATATAATAGACAATTTCAAAGGATTTAAAGTTTGAACATTTTGAAAAAACAAAAAATATTATATATTATGTATATAATTATAAATGGAAACATTCAATTATTGAATTTGTTTTATCATTATTTATCAATATGATCTTTTAAAATAGATAAGAAAATAGAATTAATTGTTTGAGAATTAATATATTTGAGAAGAATTAATATATTTAATATTGTTTTATATTTTAAATTTTGGAGATTTAAAATTAATTAATTGAATTTATATTATTTTAAATGAAGAAATTTAATTCGAAATTCGAATAATTTAGATCATTTGAACGAAATGTATTCAAAATTTGAAAATTCATTGTATAATATAATTGTGTTACAAACATAATGAATTATTAATAAATCACGATTTTCTTTTGATTTCAAAAAATAATTTTCACTTGATTTGCTAATTATTTTATTTTTAATTTGAATTTTCACTTCTTTTTATGTTTTTGGTTAATTTGTAAAATAATTTTTTCAATTTCAATGAGCTATATAAGTTTGAACAATTATCAGAAAATTTTAAATAATTTATATATATATATATATAATTGATATAACAATAAATGCAAAATATCTTTTATATTTTTTATGACCTTATTATATCATATTATATTTTATATTACACATTTAAATATATGATAGTAATCATATTTTTGTTTAATAATTCATTGAAAGAGAGTATTTTATTGTATATTTGATTATTTCGTAATAGTTCGAAAATTTTCAAAAAATTTTATTAATTAAATTGAAAATTGAATAAAAGAATTTAAAATAGATTTCATTAAAATGGGATTTCTTATAAAGATAAAAAAATTAACAGAAATATTAATATTAGTCATTACATCAATATTATAATAGTATTTCAAAATTTTCAAGTATAAATGAATTTATGAAGATTTACATTTTAATTTTCTTATGTTTTGAGTTAGAATTATAAATTCTATTTATATTACAAATTATTATATTACAAATACAAAATATAAAATCAGGAAACTTATTTTTATTTAATTTGATAATAAATATTTGATAAATTGTAAAAATAAAAAAATCCTAATTTGTAAAAAAAAATTTATCATATTAATCAATAATTCTAATTTTAATTAAAAAATTATTAAATTTATTGATGTCAATAAGAATTATTTAATCAGAATTTTATTCAAATTTTAACATTATAAATTAAAATAAATATTTTCTTGATTTGTATATTTAATGTATTGATACATTCGTCGTATGTATCGATTCATATGTATCGATCATATTAATTATATATAATGAAATTATATATAATTTTATATATTATTTATATATAATATGATTATATATAAAACAAAGAAGAATAATAATATAATTTTCTAAAAATATATGTATTTTGTTGTGCAACATTTTCAAATAGTGCAATTTCGAATAGAATTCATTTCTTGTTTGTAAGGGTGACCTCCTTTGGTGACCGCGTGACATTTATCCAAATAACATCTATGTATATTCGCGTAGGACATTTTCGTGTTATCTAAATCATTCACGAACCTTTGCATTCAAATTGTCGATTTTTAACTCTTTGCTTGCATTTTTGATTCAGCTGTTGATTTTCTTGATCACGATTGAAAAAATGACGCAATGCCATGAAAAATCTTTTGACCTCGTTCCATGCTCGATAAAAAATGGTTTTTAATTTGAGTTGACAGCGAAGTATTGGGGAATTCTTTGATGGAGAAAGGTTTGAAATTTGCAGGCAATATGGAATAAAGGGATGAAAACGACGTGAGGTGATTTTATCGTAGATATAAAAACGAACAAGATCGTATTGTTTGTATTGAGAATGGTTCTTTTAATTTTTTATTATTTTTTTTTTTGAGTAAAAAAATTGTTAAATAAATGGAACTTTCTATTTAATTTAATGTAACATTTTTTTTTTTAATTTCAAAATATAGTGAAAATGTTACATTAATTTATGTTCTATCAGAGTGCTGATTTTTTTAATATTCTTTTCATCTTTTTTATACTTATCATTTAAACTGAATACTAAATCAATAAATATTTTTGCTTATTTAATAAAAATTTACTCTTCGCATATTCTATTAAATTAAATTCTGAAATTTTTTGTAATTATAATATTTCTTTGTCAATTCAAGTTTTTTCATATTAAAATTATATATAAAAATTATATATAAAATTATTTATCAATTAAAATTTAATAAGTAAGATTAATTTTATTAAAATATATTTTATATATATATATATATATATATATATATATATTCTTATATACATTCTATTTTCATAAAGCAAAATATTAAATTTAATATTTTAAATATAATTTATTAATTCATTCAAAAATATTATAGCGATGCCAATGGAACCAGTTGGTTTTCCTCAGATGGGTGTTGGTCTTCAAGGTGGCCTACAATTGGTTAGAGATCCAACAACGGGTCATCTTCTTCTTATTCATGCGGCTGGTATGTTAAATGCAATGTACAATAAATAATTATTAAATTATTTATTTAATAATAATTATTTATAAATAATTATAAAATATTAAATTATGATAAGCTTATTGGCATTTCTTTATGAAAATATTATTTAAATATTATTATTTAATATTAATAACTTTATATAAAATGTTATTTATTCAATGTATATATGTTATTTATGATGTATATATAACATTTTATTTTTTATATAAATCATTTTATTCTATGATTTATCATGTCTTAATTTTTTTATTTAATATATAAAATTTTTAATTTTTTAAAATATTTATTTATATTATTTGTATTAAAATATTTTACATTAAAATATTCAAGATTTTTCATTGACTTTGATAACAAGTGAATTTGATAATTACCAAACATGTAAATTAAAAATCAAATAAATATGATAAGCGAAGGAAAATATTTTATCTTAAATTAATAATTTTAATATTTATATTTATTTTATATTTATTTTATAATATTTATATATATTTTAATAATTTTAATATTTAAATATTTAATAAAATATGTCCAGTCATACATTATCCTGATAGAAAACTATTTTTCTTTTAATAAGAAATAACTGTTTTTTGTTTTTTATAATTGTTGAAAAGTTTATAATAAAATTAATAAATTATTCTTTTAATAGAAAAAAAATAATCCTAATAAAAAAAAAGCTATTTATTTGTCGAAATAGACTTATTACATAACTTTATTATATATGTGTACATGCATATTTAGATATTTATTATAATTTAATAATTTAGAAAAAAACAATATTTAATCTTAAAAATAAAAAAGTTCATATTAGTGATATATATATCTATTCATTTTTTCAAAGATTTGAAAAAAAAAATTTTATCTTAATATATATATATTTTCAAGTATATAAACACAAATGATGATTTATTAAATGATAATTGTTAAATTTCATTACTTATATATCATTATATATCATTATATATCAAACTTATATATCATTAAATATCTAATAGCATTAAATTGAATAATTTTTCTATGTTATGATATCATTAACACAAATCGAGAAACACACAATCGAAAAATATGCGAGAAAGTCGAAGAAATTTATGAGACATTTTTTACAAATTGAATATTAACTATAAGATGAATGAAAATAAGCCGAATTAAAAAGCCGAATGTTAAAAAGTAGGTATATTAATGAAAAAGAATTTAATTATTTTTTTATTGAAATGACATATTAAATGCATTATTGATAAAATAGTGCTTTTATTTAACTATTTCAAAAATAAATATTCAAATTTTGGTGCCGTATAAAATAATGAAAAAAAAATATAAATATAAACATATCTGAAAATTCTTTCTTTTCAAAATATATAAACATTTTTGTTCATCTTGAAATTTATATCAATAAATATGAATAAAAGGAATTATAAGTTTTAATTAGCAAATTGTAGTAGAGCAAATTATCTTGATATTGAAAGCAATTTACATTATGAAATAATAGGTTTTAAATGTTTGATAATTATGGTTTTCTAGAAAGTTTCATTTTAATATCGATTAGATATAAACAAGCTAATGAAAATTATAAAGAATATTATTGTGATGCATATATTACTGCAATATAAAATTACTTAAATTTTAAACATTTTTTAAAATAAAATAAAATATTCTATCATAAAAAAAATAAAATATAATACAAAAATTTGACTACTTATTTCTGAAATACTTTTTTTTTTTAATATAATAAAATGTAAATATATCAGGATATTTCAGAATTCTTTTCTTTTTTTTTTGTAATAAAATATTTTTTAAACTTTTATAACTTTTATAATTGAAAAGTTTTTTTTTCATATACAAGAAGAAATTATACATAATTTATAAGTAATATAAAATACAATATTGAATGATTATTTGGGAAAGGAATTTCTCATTAAATTCGATAAAATATATAATTATTGTATATCGTATTTTAAGATTTGAAATATGTTTTGATTAGATTTGATATAAGTTTAGATTAAGTTAGATTAATTTAAATTGAATAATAGATACTAATAACAATTTAGAATTTTATAATATATTATTATCAATATTATTTAGATTAATTCAATCAATATCAAAAAAAGAATCATAAGTTTCTTCTTCTATTAACATAACCTTAATTGACATCAATTCAATAAAAGATAATTTGAAATAACGGTTTTTTTTCATATTTTTAAGTTAGTTTGATTAGGTTAGACAAAATTGCGACTATCTAAATCAAATTATAACCTAAAAACAAAATTATAATCTAATTTAATAGAAATATATTTTCTAATATTTTCATCTGTAAAATATTAAAAAATTACATAGTATTATTGAAATATTTTGAATAATTTTTTATCAATGAAAAATGATTAAAATCTTTTGAGAATTGATATATAATAATAATAAATTAATATATAATAATCTATAACATAATACTTATTTATATCAACATCAAAGTCATTGATGAAGCTAACTTTAAACTATATACAGTATTGTTCCAAAAAAAAGCAACAATCGTATGGCTCGAAATAAGCATATCGGTATTTTTTATTTAATATCGTCTGCAAAATAAGAAATCCAAAAATGAATGACAGATTCATGAAAGTAAGAAACTACAATCTTTATATCTGTTCAAAATTGTTTAATGATAGAGAAAGATATTGTTCTACTGTTTTCTAAAGAATAGCATTGTAAGAATAGCATTATTATTCACTCGATCGCTTTATAATTTACCGCTATCTCACTCAATCTTTGTATTTTTTCTTGTCCTTTTTGAAAACAAAAATCGTACGATATAGTTATTTGATTCATAGAGATTAATTCTCAGTATGTGCTTTCTTCAAAGCAATATTTTGCTTATCTATGATATATAGGATTAAAAGTATTTTTACTGATATCTCGTAAATTAAAGCTATGCAACAGATATATGTATAAAAATATTTGTTTAAAATATTAAATTTGACAATATATTTCAAGACCATAAAAATTAATAAATCCTTTTCTAAATAATTTTTATATTTTTGAAGAATATGATTTTCCTTTTATAGAACAAATGCAACAAGCAGTAGTATGGCCAAATTATTCGAATCATAATAATGGAAATGTCGCGCCACCGTCTCTTTTGCTTCCGCCTCCACCACCATCTCTTCAGCTCCTGAGCGATATCGGTGGCGCAAGGCTAGTCCTCACTGAAAGCAAAAGAAAACAGCAGAGTACTTTACCTATTGTCAAGATAGAAGCAGATTGCGGTACCAGTCCTACTACTATAATCAGTAAGTTATACATATTTTTTGAAATGAAGATTTTGAATTAAATTATTGATAGATGTATATAGAAAAAATAAAATAAAATTGCATGTAACGAATTGAATAGAAAGAAATTGTATTTTAATTATCATAATAGAAAGTTTTGTTGTTATAGGTTATAATACTTCTGTACATCAAAAATATTTTAATATTTTCTTAAAAAATTAGATGATATTGAATTAATTATAAAAATCTAAAATAAATTTAAAATTCTTTTATTAATTTAATTTTGAAGTGCAATTAATATTTTTTAATGATAAAAATCATTGTTAAATCAAAAATTTAACATATATACTTTTTTACTTCAGTTTTAGTTTTCACTACTCTTTTAACAATATTATTAAAAATTTTTTCTTATAGTACATTGTATATATATTAATAAAAAAAATTATAAAAATATTTTTATAAATTCTTCAATTAATATTTTTTTTAAAAATATATTTATAATAATTTTGGAATTTATTATAGAAAAAAAAAATAAAAACATTTTTTATAAAATTATATTTCCATGTTCCATAGAAATCTAAAACTATTTTACCAAAATAATTGAGATAATTAATATAATATATCATAAATTAAATAATAAAAAAGAATGATTTATTTAATATAAATAATAATAAATAAATTGTTTTTTTATTTCTATAAATTTTTAAATTATAGAAAATACATATCATGCATATTATTTAGAAAAAATATCTTACGTTAATGAAAATCAATGATCAAGCAAATATTTATATGGAAATTTATCGATGCCTGACGAATCCTAAATAATATTATTGAAATCCTAAATTTTATAGCCTCAACGGAATCAACAAAGGCATTGCAGACTGTGACTTCGATGACAGGAACCCTCGTACCAGATACACCCCTCGTGACCACGTTGCACTATTACCCTCATGCTCCTGCATTGGTGCAAATCAGTCAAGCCGAGCCAACGCATTGCAGATCACAGGTAAGTGCTGTTCTCTTCATTTTTCCATTCTATTCATAGCTTTCCATCTGTCGCTATTATCCTATTTCTTTCTTTTCTATCGTTTCTTTATTCTTCTTTTCACTATCCATATTCGTCGATCGTACGTCGAATTGAGCATAGTGACAAGAGAGAAAAACAGACGATGCAGAGAAAGGGCAACAATAATTATGTCAAGCTCAGGGCGCGGTCCAACTATTCGCATAATGCGGAAATGTTATAACACATTGTATAATCATGCACAAACCTATTTGCATCTCTATCTGCATAGATATTATTAACCAGTTCGTTGTTGACCTTGCAATTCCTCGGAAGTTTAATGCTTCTCATTGATTTCACTATCCCGGTCTTTGATCTTCTCTTCGTTTTTCATCATTTCTGTTTTCGTTTTATCACTTTCTTTTTTTTATTTACATTTTCCTTTATTCTTTTTTTAATTTTTTTGATTTTTCTCTTATTGCTATTTTATTGCTATTAAATTATTCTTATAGATAGATAGCAATAATACCGAGATTTGGATATTAAGAATAGAAAGTGAAATATTTAATATTGAATCGGTGACATGATATTTTGGCTATATTATTTGGATATATTATATCGTTAATAATAATATTAATTTAATATATATATCTCAAAATTGAAAATCATTTCATTTATTTAATTCTTTTTAATTTTTATTAATTATTCAAAATTTTTTGATTAATTTTTTTAATGTTTTTAACAATATATTAAATTATGTCAAATAATATTAAATTATAAATTAGAATAAAAATTTATAAAAATATCAATCTATATGCAAATCAAAATTTAGTAGAAAAAAAAAGAATTCAATAAGAAAAAGAAAAATATTTTGGCTTTCATAACAATTTAAATAGATTTTCATTATTCAATTTAAAAATAAGTACAGAAAATAAAGCTATTATAATACAGTACTTTCTTTTACAGCAATCAGTTGTATATTTAATTATAAATATTTATTATATATAAATATTTAATCAAATTTGAAAAAAATCACGTTTAATGTGATATTTTATCATTAAATTGAAAATCAAATGGAAAATAAGAAATAAAATTTTTTTTTTCGACTTTATATGATAATTTTTAGCATATAAAAATATTTTTTGAATATAAATATTATTTATATTATTTATTATATTATATATATTATTGATTATTATATTATTATATTTATTATATATTTATTATATTATTTATATTATATATATTATTGAATATATAAAATTATTTATAAATTTTTAATTCTTTAATTAAATTAATTCTTTAATTAAATTTTATTGAAAATTCTTTTTTTATAAATATATCTGTTTTTTAAATTTAAATTTTGTATCACATAATAATAAAAATTTCCGAAGTATTAATATTTTCGTATTTTTTTTAATTTGTTATTTTTATTCGAAATCTAATTTTGATATTCACTTTTTTCTTTAATTCATGATACGATGGTGTTAATTCGTTACACAAATAATAGCTTTTTAGCAAATAAAAGCTTTTGCTTAACAATGTTATTCCTTATTTATGACATTCCTTATTATGACATGTCTTTTTAAAGCGTAAGTTTAAAGAGCTTTTAAATAACAAGTTATCATACATTTTCTTCTTTTTTCTTATTTCATTTTTTTTTCTCTTTCTTTTTCTTCCTTCCATTTTATTCATTTTTTTTCTTCAATATAGTATATTATCTTATAGTAATAATCTTCTTCTATATCTTTTATTTTATTCATTTTTTATCTTCATTTTTTTTCTTGCAATAAACGCTATTCCTATTTTTAATTATTCCTAAAATTACGAAATAGTGCATATGATTTTCTTCTTATTCATAATTTTTTTTAATCAAATTATAATTTTTGTTCAATTATAATTGAACATAATATATATATTTATAGTTTCTAGAAAATAATTTTTCTAAATAAAATTTTTTGGAATTTTTGGAATAGTTTTCAAGTTTTTAATTTTTTTTTAAATTTCAAATAATTTTTGAAAAATAATATTAAAAAATGTAAAAATTTATATTTAATTTTATTGTAAGTAAACTAAATATATAAATATTTATGATTTTATTATTTAATTATTTTGCATTGCTATTATTCATTAACTTTTAATACAATTTAAGCCTAATGTCTTAATTTTTTTATATGTTGCAAAATTTTTGAAAGTTAAAATAATTTTTGTAATATTATATATTAAATAATTTTTTGTAATATTAACATTAGCAAAGTTTTTTTAGTTTATTATATAATTAATATATTTTATGAAATTCTTAATCATGAGTAAAAGATTTATTATTCTCTTAATGAACGGATTTAATTGAATGTAAATTAAGAACAGATATAAATATTTACATTGTTTCCAGTATCGTTATTAATTATTTATCTCTTCTTAATTTCTCGCAATTAATAATCTTTATCCCGTGTTGTAATTGCAATTATATATGATATGATATACGCATTATATATATTTCTGTACTAGTATATATCAAAAATATCAAAATATAGATATTAATTTTAATGAACATAAAAATTATTTATTTTTTAGATTACTTTTAATATAGTATTATTATTTTATTCTAAATATTTTTTTTTTATTTAATTTTCTAATATAATTGAATGCCATTTAGAAATATTTTATATTTACAATTAAAAATCTTGATTTGTATGATAATAATCTTATTAAATATATATAAATAAATAATTTAAAATAAATACTTATCAAATATTAAATTACAAAATTCTAAATTTCATATTTTCGCTTAACAAACAAATTCTTCTGATTCTTTCATTTGATGCTTTGTAGACAGAACATGGCTGGTTTTGCTTTTGGTCCTCCTGTTGTAAACTCGTAACGCGTTGCGGCAAATTTTAATAAAGTTGGACAAAGTATATTTAAGATAATTAAATAAATTGTGTAAGGAAATGAAAACAATAATCAAATCTTTGTTGAGTAAATTGCACATATGCATTTAATTTTTCTGTATTCAACAAATAATAATCATATTCGTATTTATATTTAAAAATATATGTTAGAAATATATGTGTAACAGTATTTTGTATGTTTATTTTTAATTATTTTGAAATAGTATACTTTTACAAAATAGAAAAGAAATTTGATATTTTGTATTACTTAACTTATCTGATGATTCATTATATTTTTTTTTTCTGAATATATTTGTCTTTTTCATTGCACGTGTAATTAATATTTGTTATAAAATAATTTATTTATAAACATAAATGATTCATGTATTCTTTTATAATCATTCGATACATGCAAGCACATTATGTAAATGTTATGTATCTGTTATCAAATATGGTAATATTGTTTTCGAAAGTTAAATATTACTTTATTCTTGGAAGATTATATATTTATGTTCTTTACATTCAAGAAAGGATTCTAAAATATAAGTAACATTTGATATTTATTTTAATAAAAAAAAAAATGTTACAATTTAGAAATATGAAAATTTTGAAAGAGAAAATAAATTAAATTCAATTTTTTCTAGATAATAAATCTATAAGTTAAATATTTTTTATCAAAAAATAAAAATTGGACTTTTTGATCTGGAATTATATTTAAACCTAATAAAAAATAATTAAATAATTTCCCAATTCAACATCATCATAATTCATAATTCACCTTTCTCAAATATTTAAAAATTGAAAAAGAAACTAATCAAGCAATAAAAAAAAATTCACATTCAATCATAGAAAAATCTCAAACATTTATCTGATCAACAACTTGTAAGAATTGAAATCATCTTAATCGAAAATTTCAAAAATAATCATTTCCAATTAGTTCCTCTTGATGTGGGTTGATCCGGTTCAATCTCTCATCTTGGTCCAACTTCGTTGAAATTCGCCATTGCCTAACTCGCCGATACTTGATCCTCGAATATCCTGCGCGTAGCAGCGAAATTCGTTTCTGTCGAAGGCGACCTCGCCGGTCTCGTGTTTGACGCCGCCGCCAGAGGTGACGCCGATCCACACGATCGAGCCACCGGAAGTGGGGCCGATAGTGGGGGTACAGGACGCGTCGAACCAGACGGACGCACCGGAACCGGAGGATCAGGAGCAACCGTTGGTCGAGGCAAGCGTGAAGCAGGAGCAAAGTTTGAGTCCCTGTCAGTTGCAGAACTCGGCCAACCTGACAACCACTACCACCACCACCAACCTGACGAATTTGACCAATTTCGAGATCGTGGCTGCATCGCCGGAGAAAGTGTGCAACGTCGTTCGAATAACCACCACCACCACGACCGTGAATCCAGGGGTATGCGGCATCGTGGGTAAGGTGGACAAAGCGGAGAACACGATCATCAATATGGCCGATTGCCCGAAATATTCGATCACAAAGGAGTGTAGGAGTGTAACATCGATCGATAGGACGATCGAACATGTGGTCAGCAAGCAAATCGATAGAGAACATGAAGATAAAAATCATACAGAGGAGGAGGAAAACGAATCGCTTGAGGAGGAGAAGATACCATGTAGGGATATCAGGAATGGACCGAGAATTATTGAAATTACTGAAGAAAATTGTGATAGTTTTCACGAGAATTTGGAATTCTTTGGGAGAAGAAGGGATCATTCATTGGATAGACATAAAGATAAAAATAAAAGTTATATTTCTGAAACTGGTAATGTTGAACAAGAAGATGAGACTGATACGAGAGCTGTTGAAAAGTGCGAGGTAAGGATGTGAAAATATATATTTTTTTTATTTTGAGATTTAAATAAATAAAGATATTGCTTTTTAAATAAAAATTAAAAAATTATCAGAATTATTATGGAATAATTTATTTCTGAATAAAAAGAAATTTTTTTCAATTATGACATTGTATTGCTGTAATATAATGACAATAATATAATTCATCATAATGAAAAAATAAATAAAAATTTGAAAAAATATTACTAATAAAAAAGAATTATCAGTTTAATTGTAAATTAAAGAATTTAATTATAATTTATAATTAATTATGAAATTATTATGAAATCTTTTCATGACTATTTATTAAATCTGCTATTTCATAACTATTTTTCATACAATTATATAGAAAAGAACATATTTTTGTAGTATAAATGTTCTAAAATATATAATGAAATATATAAAAATAGAAAATATATAATGAAATATGTTGGTAAAAATAATATTGTGAATAACTTTTTTCTATACTGATAATTATTATCTAAAAATTTCGAAGATATTATCAAAAATATTTTATATATATATATTATATGTCATTTAAAAATTTAAAAATCAATACTATAATTTTAAGTCTTATAGAAACCATGCTTTTAATTATTTTTCAGATTTTATTCATTGTTCATTATGTATTAGAAATATTAATAAAATATGTTTCATTAATATTTCGCAATTTTCATACTATATAGATAGTATATATATAGATTAAAAATATATTATATAAATTAATATTAATATTAATAATAATATTATAATAATTTAATATTTAATATTAAAATTATTATAATAATTAATATTTAATATAAATTAAAAATATTTTATTTTGACGGAAGTTTGATAAAATTAAATACAATAAAAAAATATTGTAAATTGAAGTTGTAAGTGAGTAATCCAAATAAAAATCGAATTTCAATCAAAGCTATTATTTAAAACTGTATAAAAAATATACATATTACATATATATATATATATATATATATATATATATATATATATATATTATCAAACATACTTTTGTGCGTCTAATAAATATATGAAAATAAAAACAGTAATAGAAAAAAAGTTCAAAATGTTGTCCTAACATATTTCAAAATTATTCAAATTAATAAAGTATATCTTTTTAATATAGAAAAAATTTTATAAAATAAAAAATATATATTATTTCGATATAATATAAAATTAACTTTTATTTTTATTTAACTCAAACATCATAAATAATATTACATTTTCCAGACCGAATTAGCCAAAGTAGAGGATATAACAGAGCTGCACAAACATGTGAGTTCTGTTTCAGAAAGTTTGGAAATCAATCAGAATTTAAAACCAACAGAAGATTCTACCAAATCAAAAATAAAAATTGATTCCAATTACGAATCGAACTGTGAGAAAAGTCAGAATGATTGCCCTCAAACTCCTGTATCTCGTCCTCAAATTACTGTAAAGTCATTTGATATGCCCAATATTGACTGTGACGAACAGATGATCGAACCAATTACTATCAAGCAAGAAGCAGACGAAACAGGATATGAAGACTGCTCTTATAGATGCGAACCAACATCAACGACAGAGAAACCAAAATGCCAAGATTCGTTCAAAAGATATTCAGTCGAGAAGTCTCATCCTGGAATTGAGAACGTCGTGGAGAAACTAAAAAAGAACGCAGCTGCTGCTCTGCAGGAGACAACAACTCAAAAAATAGATGATTCTAAGGATAAAAATGCGGAAAATCTTCGATCGAGGAAACATTCAGATACTGTGCCGAGAAAATTGGAGAACGGTTTAAAGAAACACATTTTAAAATCCTGTGAGAACTCTCCTTTTCTGGACAAACACGATATCAGTCGGGAACCTGAAATATCTTCATCAGAAACGGCACGAATAGTTAAAGATTCGCAAGATATTTCTAAATATTTAACAAAAACTGAACTCTTATCTAATTCTTCCATGAATAAGCATCCTTTATCCAGAAACTATTTCACAAACGATAACAACAACGATATTAGAAATAGCAATAATAATATCAAAATGATAGATGATAAAGATCCTGTTGTAAAAAAGGAAAAATCTTTGTCTCCTGAGATTTGCGAGTTAGTGGAAATGAAATGTACCGACAGTGATATCACGCCCAAAAAATATAGAAAAATAGAAACATTAGATAACTCATACACTTTAACGCCCGATAATCAAACAATTAAATCCAGAGCTGTGGTTAATTCTAAACAAAAACCTACGGTTGACATTAGCGGCCTTGAATTATTATCGAATAGCATTGAACAATTGGAACATTTGAAACCGGATTCTCAAAATTCCAGTACAGTATCTGAACTAGAGAAATCGCCTATTAGAAGCAAGTTGATTTCTCCACAGGGAGAGAGTAATAACAACAATGTAGATAGCCCTTTGGGATTGTTATGTGCTCTAGCGGAACAGAGATTTATGGAGGAAGTGGGAGACAAGGTACCACGAAAGTTGAATCTCGAAAGCTCGGAGGAAATATCGCACGCTGGTAGATTGTTGTTGAATCTGGGTAGAGTGAATATACCGGAAAAAGAGGGAAAGACAACGGACAAACGAAAATATGTTCAGACAGATATAGAAAATTACGAGAATCCCAAGAGGTTCAAAACGAATGGCGAATCTGAGGATGAGGAATGCAGTTCGTTGCATTATCAACAAAATAATAATAACGAGAAGCAATATGAGAGAGTACAAGAAGATATGATGTTCAGGTTGAAAGAGACAACAAGGAGAAGTATAGACTTTTCTGAACAAAATGGTATTAGTTCTGACGATGAGGAAGTTGCCATGTTGAAAAATGCTCCTCTTAATAAAAATATAAGTCCTTATAAGAATGTAAACTATGAAAGAAACGAAAATTTTGAAGAATATGAAAGACATTATGATCAGTATCAAATGAACGGAACATATAGCAGCAAAGAATCTATTGATGGTAATTTATCAGATTCTGATATGGAAATATATGATAAAAAATCTTCTAATGAGAAAATAGAGAAAGAGGATAGCATAGATGTTAAGAGGCGACTTTCTATAGAACACCGTGACTGTCATGATTATAGGAACTTACAAGCAAAACTTGATGCAAAAAAATTCATAGCTCGAAAAGGACATATAGATAATGAGGCAGATTGGCCGAATATGGATGCCATGGAACTTGATATGAGAGTCAGATTAGCTGATATTCAAAGACAATATAGAGAGAAACAGAAGGAATTATCTAAGTTGACTCCGAAAAAGGATGAAAAGAAAAGTCCTGGTAGACCGCGAAAGAAGAGTCATTCTTCCAGGTGAAGTTATGATAAAATTTATATATTAGGATATTTTTTTTATATTTTCGATAAATATTTATAAAAATTATTCTCAGATCTTAATGATTTTTTATGATGATTTGTTGTCAAGATCATACTTCATACATAGAAATAGTTATGAAGATTTTATTTGGCAATTATTTATTAAAAAGTTATTAACCTAATTTAATATAATTAGAAATTAAATTTTATTTGATATCAATTAATTTGTTAATCCTAAATTTAATTTTACTTCAAATAAAAAAATTTATTTAATTGTTAATTGATTTAATGATTTACATTGGATTTGTGCTTTTTTAATCTAATTGCTGTAAGAGCAAGCAGTTATCAATTATCTATAGCAGTAATTAAAATTAACATAAAATTAAAACTAACTTAAGATAAATTATATCGAATGTTTTTGTTAATAACTCTTCAATGAATAATGATCGCTAAGTAAAATTTTCATATTATCGAACTTTAATAACTTTGAAATTATATTAAAAAATCATCAAGATCGAAAAATAGTAAATAATTACTATATTTTCTTATATATCTTATTTTTATCATTAGGAAATTGATTGTTAATTAGTATAAATAATTAAGAAAGTAATATCACATGAAAGAATAAGTAAGAAATATAAAAATTATATGCATTTATAAAATTAAATAAAAATTAAATATAATATAATTATCAAAAATATATTATACATAAATATAATATAAAAATTAAATAGATATAATAATGTAAAATAAAATTATATATAATGTATGTTATATAAATGGCTAATAATATTTGCAGTTCGGACCATGGACCTCTCGCATCACCACCGATATTGGAACCAATATCTTCACCGCACAAATCTCCACCACGATCGCCAGATGGAGCTCCGCCATCACTAACTTCGACTGTCCTAGCTATGCCAAGATGTAATGTGAATTTAGTGAAATTGGGCGAACAGAGAAGTCACATTAAACTATTGGATAGTATACCAAGCATTCCGATCCCTGTTCCACCAGTTGCCTCACCAATTACTGTGTTACAATCGAACAAATCGTCGCAGGACGACGATGAAAAAAGCACAGGAAGGGTAAATGAATTTTGATAAAAATAATATGTGTGTAATTAAAATATATTAAAAATTTAATAAGAATACACTTTAAATATTAAGAAAATTATAATTGAAAACTGAAATTTAAAAAATTGAGAATTATTAAGAAAAAAATATTTATTTTAAAGAAAAATAATAATGATAAAAAATTATTTTTACTTAAATTTTTATTTATATTATATAATTTTATATTATATAATATAAATAAAATATATATTTAATAATAATATAAATAAATTATATATTTATATTATATATTATATATTATATGTATAAATATTATATTTTATTTAATTAATTTAATTTTATTAATAAATAAAGTATAATTAAATATTATAATTTGGATTTTTTTTAATAATTCTACTTTTTCTTAATAATTCTACATATGTAAGAAATTTTTATATATAATATCTATAATAATATTTAATTAAATAATACAACAGAAATACTTTTAAATTATTATGTCAACATAACGAGCTAGAAGAATAATAACATATAAATGCAATATATAAATATAATAAGATAAAGAATTTTTTTTTATGAAATCTTATCAAGATTTTATAAAATTTACAGCTTGGCTATGACACATCATCTCCAGCTCCTACAATTGCAAGTTCTAGTTCAGCTTCAAAAAAACGAAAGGTCGGTCGCCCTAGGAAGTTAATGTGTACATCCGGAAGTGTCAGACATCTCACAGAAACAATAGTTGCAAAAAAACCTAAAAGCAAGAGTTCTCTAGTGGGATATCTTTTGTCTTCAAAGAATAGGCATCTTCAAACGAAAGTGAGCTTTGTTTTTTTGATAAAATATAAATATAATATACAGAATGTTCTAGATAAAAAGCGATATATTTTGTCAACATAATTAGGAAATCATTTTAAATTAAAAATATTATGCAGGATTTTATTAATATATTCATGGATATTTTTTAGAAAATCGATTCTAAAGAATCGATTCAAAAAAAAAAACAAAAATATCAATTAAAGTTTATTTATTAAAGTAGCATATAAAAATGTTAAGAAAATATTATTTATTAAATTACAAATAATAAATAAATTATTAATTAAATAAGAGAAGAATAAAAAACGATGTGATATGTGAGCATTTTATTCTATTTTTATCTTGTTTCATCTTCTTTAATTATATTTATATAATTGTATTATATAATTCGCAAACTTTAATTTTTTTTATAATTTAAATAAATAAGCAAAATTTTTCTTTGATATATTCTTTGATCTTTAGAATCAATTCTCCAAAATTTCTGCTAAAAAATGTTAATATTCTATATTATATATCATCAATATATATCAATTTTTTTTCATTCTCAAAATATGAAATGAAATGTGGAATTTTTTTTCATTCTCACAATGTAAAACATGATTTTAAATAAATGATTACATATTAGTAAAAGTTATAATAGATTCAAATAGTTTGAATCTGATGATTATCTTGCATATCTTAAAAATAGAGACAAATTAGCTCATGATATATATTATTTAGAATGATTTCCAAATTATTAGCAAAGTTTTTTAACTTTTATCTGGAATCCTATATATTTATTATATTAAATATATATTTATTATTTGACAGTATGTGGGTAAAACTGGTTATACTCCATTACCATTTAAGACTACGTTATCTTCCATAAAATCCTCTTCCAAGAATCATAAATCAACAAAATCAAAACCGAAGCCTGCGAAACAAACACCTTTGCATAGCAAAAATGTAATTAGTTCGATTATTGCGGAAAAGGCGAAATTAAGTCAAGAAGTAAAATTAGACAAACAAAATAAAATGAAACCAAAATTGAAAGCTGAAGCAAAAGTGAAGACTTGGGAAGATGATGAATCTAGTAGCGTCACGGAAAATATGCCAGAATCTACTGTGGAAGAATTAACAAAGGTAAAGTACAAAAATAGAAATAAAATTTCATTACACAACTTATTTATTTCAATCATTGATAAGATATATAAATATATATATTAAGAAAAATATAATTTCTTTATTTTCTAAATATATTTATTTTCAAACAATACAATTTTTTTTCCTTTGAAATTTTGTTTTAATCTTTTATTCTTTTTATAAAAATAATTGTATTCATAATTGTTTCTATAAAATTTATATAAATATAATTGATATTCCATCAATTACCTAACCATTACAATCTATTTTTTAATTGCTTAGGAAATCCCAGTGGATATTACCAAATCAATAGAAAAAGAATCCGAAAAGATAAGACATGAGAAATCGAAAAAAAAGAAGCGAAAATCGAATTCGTCCTCACCGTCCAGACACAAATCAAGCGATCGAGATAAGAAAGAATCAAAACGACGGAAATCACTCGAGTGTAAAGAATGCAAAGAATGCGCGAAAGCTGCTCGAGTGGAGAAAACGGAAATCGTGAACAAATGCAAATTAACATCGGCCCACTTGGGTATAGACCAGCTAAGGGTTTTAACGGCTATGGGTGGTCTATTTTATGCCGGAAGACTGAGCGCTGTTCAAGCGCCTGACGTTTATGCGATTACGTTGGATGGTGAACGAGGTAATAGACCTCATATCCATTCCAGAGAGGAGATACTACGAGATGCGGTAAATTAACGTTGATTCATTCATTGCCTATATTTCGTTCGAATATGCACTTCTGTTTACCATCATCGTTCGTAGATCGTAGAGATTTGTCCTACTTCAACGAAAGAATTACCGCCTGGTACGAGACTATGCGCTTATTGGAGCCAACAATATCGTTGTTTGTATCCGGGAACCTCGGTTGAACCCTCGGAACCTGACCCAGAACTTGATGAAAAATTTGTCAGCGTGGAATTCGATGATGGAGATAGTGGGAGAATTGCTTTAGATGATATCAGATTGTTACAGCCTGATTATCCTGTCGTTGGTAAGTTTTATATTTTCATTTTTAAGTTTTTGTTAAGTTGAAATATTTTAAAAAATTTGTAAAATTATTTTTTTATACAGTTCAAATTGTTATTAATTTTTATATAAGATATAAGATAATTTTTATATAAGATGATTAAAATTTATTATAACAAATAATAATTTTATTATTTTTAATTTCATGTGTTTGATTATTATTTTAAAACTGGATAAAAAAATTTATAACGATTTTTATTAGATACGATAACTAATTATTTTTGTTTATTTCTATAAAAAATAAAGAAATTAGTATGTGGAATTATTTTCATGATTAATATTTCTGCTATATCAGTTAGTAAATAATTTATATCATAATATCGTGAAAGGAACGATTTGTTAACAAATTATTAAATGAAACTGCTAACAATTCTTATTTCAATATTTATTTTTTAATTCTAAAAGTTATAAGTTTGAATAATCTTTATTTAGATATTTTAATGCTGAAAGTTTTAATATCCTTGAGAGAATTAAAATTATTGAATTTAAAAAAATCCGAAAATTTAAACCACTAAATTTTTTATTTTAATAAGTTATCCTAAATTTTTATTTAAGTTTTTATTTAACTAATAAAATAAGTTATAATTTGAATAAACTTTCAATAATCGTTGATCCTTTGAATGTTTACATTATATTGAATTCTTCATTACATTACAGAATATGATCCTAATCCTTTATTATCATTGGGAAAACGTCGACGACAAACATCAATGTCGACAGAAGATAAACGTTCGTCTAGTAATAGTCAACCATCTGTTTCTACCAATATAAGTAGCTCAATACCTGCTGTTACATCTACAACGAGTTGTTATGTTTCGTCGTCTGACACACAATCATTGGAACGACACAAGTCGGACGATATAGATGTTAAAGATTTGGAAGAGTATCGTGAAAGGAAACGCATGAAAAAGAGAAGAAGAGATAAGTTGAAAAGATTGCAAGAATCTCAAGAAGGAAAAAAGAAGCATAGAAGACATAAATGTTGTGAAGAACACAGAAAGCATAAACACAGGAAACACCGTAAACATAAACACAGACATAGCCATCATAGTAGTTACAGTGAAGGAAGTCATAATAGGTTTGTTATTTTTTAAGTTCAATTACTCTATTTTATATTTAATGATGAGTAGTAAATGTTAAAAAAATTGTAGAGATTTATTTTTATCAATTATTAATTAATTTAAAAAAGATAAATATAATATAATATAATTTATTAAATATAAAATTAGGTAGATTATAATAAATATTGTTTATTAACTAAATTGAAATTTTTATTATAATATGTCTTTATCAAAAAAAATTTATTATCATAATATATTTTTATCAAAATTTTGAAGTATAATTATATATAACAAATTATATATAACAAATTATATATAACAAAAATTTTTAATTCTAATTTTATACAAATTATCAAAAGATAAGAAAAAGATAAGAAAAAGATTTATTATGTAGATTTTATAAATTTTTTAAAAATAATATTAGAAGAAATAATTTAATAAAAATATGTATATAAAATATTAATTTAAAAATCACAAATTTCTTTTATATTTGTAAAGTGAAGTTTATAAATGAATAAAAAAATACTCAAAAACTCATAATATCATAATATATATTTCTATATTGATTCTCAATTTTAATCAAATATTATTTTAAAAAAATTTCTTAGCAGTGGGGAAAGCTGTTGTGGTCAAAAGAGCGAAGAAGAATTATCGAAAGAGACAGTGCCTAAAATTGATGAAGAAGAAGAAGAAGTTGAAGAAGAACCAGTTACTCAAGAAGAAGTTATTCTAGAAAAAGAACCTGTTCACGAAGAAAAGCCTGAAAAATCGAAGAAAACAGATAAAAAGTCAAAAATACGTGAACGACAAGAATCAGTAGAAAGTCGAAGCAAAATGGCAGCTTTCTTGCCAGCAAGACAATTATGGGGATGGGCTGGAAAAGGTTACAGACGACCCGGGGCTAAAGGAAGAGCTAAAAAACAATTCTTCCGTGCTATACAAAGGGGAACTGAAACAATTCAAATAGGTGATAGTGCTGTCTTCTTGTCGACTGGCAGACCTGATAGGCCTTATATTGGACGCATCGAATCTATGTGGGAAACTTCAAGTTCCAATATGGTTGTCAAAGTGAAATGGTTCTATCATCCTGAGGAGACTGTTGGATGTCCAAAGAACTTAAAGTACCCGGTAAAAATAATGATCAAAATTGTCTAAAAAAATTACTTCAGATTTTTTTCTAACTAATTCAATTTAATGTACTAAAAAGAATATTAAGACAGGTATTTTATGTAAAATAATTCTTTCACATTTTGTTTCTTAACTATTATTAATTATTAAAAGATAACAAAAAAAAATATTAGAAAAATATTAGAAAAAAAATATAATCTATTTCTAATCTAAAAGAGAGAGATTTCTAATCTATAATTTACCTATTCTCTAGGGCGCTCTGTTTGAATCCCCTCATATGGACGAGAACGATGTGCAAACAATCTCTCATAAATGTGAGGTACTACCCCTTCAAGAATATACGGAAAAATTGGGCAAGGAACCACATAGATATTTGACCATTTACGACAACAATGACATTTATTATTTGGCCGGATATTATGATCCAACGACGTACCTGTTAACTATGCAGCCAGGGGTTGTTTGAGAACAGCTTAAGCTGACGATTAAGTTAACGGGTGTTACTTAATTGTTGTCAGCCAATGAATCACTGCGAAATTAAACGAAATGTCATGGCCGGTTTTATCACGGTTGTCATATTTTTCAACGAAAAGCTAGAATCATGATTATTAAATCATGGCGAAAATAGATAAACGAATTGAACGTTCGTCGATCGAGAGACATTAAAGTTTACAATATGAAAAATTACCGTTTACCTTGAACAATAATTTCGATTTTCTCGATAAAAATTTACAATGATACAATCAACGACACCATCATTCATAGTATGCTTTTGAAAGGCAATCAGTGTCATCACAAGGCACAAGCGTTATTTATTATCGCAAAAGAAACCAGAGATACCAGAGATTGTTTCCAGTTACATTATATTTTTCTTCTTTTTCTATGGTTATTGCATATGTTGTTACGATTGATTTTTTTTTGATCTAGATTCTTTTTCCCATTGAACTATATATATATATATATATACATATGTAAGTACATTATTTACGCGAGAGATAATCGTTATTAATTTGATACGTTTTCTATTAGTATTTCTTGCGTCTTTCATATCGTTCGAAGTTTCAATTGAATTATACTGCATTTCGTTTCGGTGCTGAAAGATGGACAGGAGGAAGATACTTTTGCGAATATTATTGTAAGTATTTTCATGACGATACTTATTCGCATTTTACAAGTTGTGAATCTTTCAAAATGAAAAAGCGTGCAATGATAAAGTTGTTTCGCTATTTATATAGAAATATCTGATTATTTGTATGCTATCGTGATAGATATATATGATGCACGAAGACTGTGCAATTGTTGCAAAATTTCGTGGGATTCAAAAGTTTACATTTGAAAAGAGAGATTTCGATATTTTCCGCGAAATTTGAATCCGGAGAGGGGGCTTGTGCCTTGTGTATAACGAAGTTAAAATAAAAATAAAAAGCAGCTTAATTTTTTCAAAATTACGAGCTGGGTTTTTCGATACTTGGATCACGCTTATGATGAATATAAATTGATAAATAATTACAAAAAACAAATACATATAAAAAAATATATATATATATAGATATATATATTAAATATGTAGAGGAAAGATGCAATAAATATACCGAGTGGCATTAATGCGAAATAAATTACGAAAACATTGATAAATGTTTTATCAATTGTAAATATAAAATATATAGTATACATACATATATATACGTACATACATACATACATATATATATATATATATGTATACTGTACATATTAAGTACGTACATACGTAATTAAATCAGATGTATAATCTGATTTTTAATCGTTAGACCAGTGTTAAATATTGTTGTCTAAACGAAAATACAATACATATATACATCTACATTTATTAAGCAAAAATGAAAAAAAAGAGATTTTTTGCGAACCTTGTAGTCCGATTATGCAAACTCTATACGTAGAGATATAAAGTTGAAGTTGCAAGCTGCGAACGGAAATAGTCTGTTCTGTTGATATTTTCCAAATAGTTCTTTTTAATACTCCTGCAATCGGAACTTACAAGACGCGACGTACTTAGATTAAATATCATTTTCTCGCATCAATTTCTTAATCTATATAATAATCTATATCATAAGAATCGTTAAGTTTAATTACTTCAATGCTGTTCATAAACAAAGGTTCATTTGATTTTTGTTCTTTTTTTTTTTTTTATATAATTTTATCGATAGAGATG
Organism: Apis mellifera; assembly: GCF_003254395.2. Taxonomy (NCBI): domain Eukaryota; kingdom Metazoa; phylum Arthropoda; class Insecta; order Hymenoptera; family Apidae; genus Apis; species Apis mellifera. The sequence continues at coordinate 4,332,613 of NC_037644.1, read as the reverse complement.
AAATATGTAATAATACGCTTATTATCCTGCTTTCAGGATAAAATTTTCATTCAAAGATTTTGATAAGCTTCATCAAGAAGCTTTAAATTTTCGCTAAGCGAAAAAAAATATTGTTTAATCTAGTAATTTAAATGAGATAGATGTAAAAAATGATCAAAGTAATAAGTCAATGCAATTAAGTATATTGATATCTTTTCTCTAATATTTGAATTTTTGATAAGTTATTAATTTCTTTAGCTTTTTGAGGAATCGATTTATAAGATAAAGATTATTATTTTTAATTTTTCTAAAAATAAAATAAAATATTGTTCTTATTAAATATTAATATAAATTATTTATGAAAGAATATGCAATATAAAATAATATTCATTATATCTTTTGAATTGTTAAAAATTAAAAATAGATATGCTAATATCTCTCAAGAAGTTGAGCTATAACACGATTATTTGTAAATTTTTTTATATAATTGATGTTTTCTGTTTGATCAAGATGCTACTAGTTATATTAAACGTACTAATTGACATTATTTTTTTATAAAATTTTCTTTGATGATCATATACGTACTAAATATTAACTATCCTAATTTAATTTAATAATAAAAACAAAAGTAATTCCAAGAAAAAGAAAAAGAAAGATTATTTGGTTGCAGAAATCAGTTTGAATAGCATTGATGCAATAAGATCGAGAGATTGATGCGAGTGCACATCCCATTTCCTGTATCTTTTCTTTTTAATTTCTTGACAATACAAAAAAGAAGAGATTCGATGGATTATTCGAAATGATCGAGAATATCTCGAGCATTGAGTCCATAGTGATACGAGATAAGGTGCTACACAATATTTTTTGTTCACTTGCGCGCGTATTACTGTTGCGATTAACGATAAGTTGACATTTGCAAAACGTTTCAAATATTTTTTCATGCGTTCATTTTGCGAGCCTTGTGCAACCATCCCACGTAGAATTAAGGTGTCTTTCTTTTTTTTTTTTTTTTATGATTTTTTTGTATCTCTCTGAATAGCGAGAAAGTTGGCCACTTCTTGATTCTTCACGATCCGATAAAATCGTGATTGTTTCTTTACATACCCCGACAAATCCTCATAGAGGGATATAAATTTATCAGAGATACATATACAGACAATCTCTCTGACGGTGTAAGTACAATCACGAGATTTTCAATTTTCCGCCGATTATCGACACATCTTAGCTATTTATAATACGTTTATTAAACGTATCGTCTTTCGACTATGTCCTCTAGTTTCCTTTTATAAAAGGAACAACTAATCGTAGCGGAGCATGATACATGATCCTAGTACAAATTGCAAATACAATAATAACTGTGCGTTTATGCGATATTCACATCGGCGAGACGCGGAAGACAAGCAAATCAGAGTACTTACATCGTAGCGCGTGTGATTGTCGCGTGTAAATAGATCATAAGCATACCAGGATCGCTCACTAATTTGTTTTAGATAGAACTGATCGATTTCTATAGATTTCATAGATTTCTATCTTCTAATGTATATTCATTCTTATTGTCGTTCGTGCACGCTGTTGCAAATCTTCATCATTGTCACACAAATGGCGATGATAAGTTCAATAGATTCTTGGACAACGCGTACAATCTGTACATTGCATAGTATTTTTCCATTAAGGGCAACAAAAAAAAACGACAAGAAAAAGAAAAAATATATACATATACATATATATATATTATCGATAAATTGTCGAATTTCTCTGTATCATTCATCGGCTCGATGGTTTTCATCCATCTTTTGATGATTGTATATAAAGCATGAAAAGCGTGAAAGATAAAAAAAACAATTTTGTTAAATCATTGTGGACATAGTTCAAATGATGTTTAACGTTCATGGTTCTAAGTCATTTTTGACTTTAACAGTTAGTGCTAAATCGAATAAATTTGAATCTATGGATGATTTTTGATACAGTCGCTATTGGCTTATACTTTGAAGATTAAAAAGAAGACTACTGAGTCGTATAAATGATGAAAAACGACGATTTGTCGATCAGAGATGTCGTTTCTTCGATAACGATTTTTTCGACGCTTCGATCCTGTGAAAAGTAGCCTACTGATAGATAACGTAGACGAGGCACGTTCGCTTGTAGATTTGTAAATAACATAGATTAACATAAATAGATATATCGAAGGAAATGTCGGTGTCCTGATCGTTTTTTTTATTTTTATTCCAAATATACATTTTTTCGATCGTTCGATTCGATCAATTTTGCTTCTATTTTGACTCAATAATAATAATTTTAATGATAATTGATAAATGGAAGCAAATAAAAAAAATTTTTAAAAAAAAGTGATAACGAAAATTAATGAAAAATAAAGAGATTTAAACAAATACGAACTATTGTATATATATATATATACAATATATATATATATATATATATATATGTGCGAACAAAGTGACGTCGACATTTCGCGATAACTTTTTTTTTTCGAATCCATGTGGAATTGAAGCTCTTCTCAGTCGAGAAGACCAGCGCATATGTCGGTATGAATCGACTTTTCCTTCCAATAAGAAGATGAGATTTATTTCTCTCCGGCAAAGTTTTCTTAATTTTTTTCTTTGGAGAGACAATTTAGATAAACGAGAAAATTCACATTAAAAAAAAGTGTATACCGTTCGAGCTAGTCTAGCCATTAGGGTTAGTAAGGGTTAGTTTATAAGTGTCTAGATAACGGATGGACGAGAAATTTGTGTCACCATTTTTGAATGAATTGAATTGAATTGTTTCGTAAAAATTTTATTTTATAAATAGATATTTTTTTTTCTTCTATTTTAAATTAAAATTTTTATTTTAAAATTTTATTTTTTTTCATTCTTTTTTTTTTTTTACTTTTTACTTTATATAGACAATGATATAGGAATTTATTGAAAATTTACATTCGTTTTATTAAAAATTTAAAAAAAAATATGTCGTGAACGTATCGTGCATCCGTTATCACGATGAAAAGAATCCCTTGATCATGTTGTATTCGATTGCCATTTTTATTGTTCGCGATATACGGGAAGGATAAAATAATAATAATCATGGAACGACCAGAATAAAAATGTGTAAACAATCTAAGGTTAAGAGATTATGCGAGCCTGTATATTTTATGAGTTGTATAGTCGATGCATGGGTAATGCTTAAGACAATGAAAGAAAGAGAGTAAGAACGAGATATATAGAGAATGAAAGGAAGAGACAGAGAGAATGAGATGGAGAGTGAGTGAAGCAAAAACAGATGAAATTAATATTTTATTCTAGAGAGAAAAAGAGAGAGAGAATTGAAATTATTATATTTTAATACTAACTACGTGCGAGTAGTCGATTTAAAATAAAAGAATAAAAAAATATAGTTCGAGAATAACATGAGATGCAAAAGAGCAAGCAAACATACAAATGATAAACAATATATATATATATATATATATATATGTAAAGAGATAAAAAAAAAATGAAATATGAGCGAGGATTCTACGTATGAATGAGGATTGAAATAAGAACGAAAGAAAAAAAGAGAGTGAGAGATTTAAGAATATAGGAACGACTGTTTTTCGAACCCAAAAGTCTGAGAAAAAGATTTCAGGACAAAAGAAAAAGAAAAAGAAAAAGAAAAAAAAATGAAAAAAATGAAACAAAGAAAGATACAGTTGAATTTCATTTATATTTTCCTACGCAAAACTTTTTGTATGACGAGTGGCAATGTGTGTGCGTGTGAGTGTAAGGCAAATTTCGGTTGACGTTTGTTTGTAATAAAAAAAAAAAAAAAAAATGAACAAAAAATAAGAAAACAGCACATATGAAATTTGAAAATCACGGCGAAATGTGCTATGTGCACAAAATGAAGACGAAAGATAAAAAAACATACAAATATAAATGTTTGATGTACTGCGTTTAATGTATACTTACTGTTCTTCTCGTTTTGTGATTTTTATTTTGCAGTATTGTCAGGTCGACTACTTTTTTTCCTGTGAGTAAATGACACATTGCATAGATTTTTTTCCTTTTCTTTTTCTAAAAAAAAAAAATATATATATATATGAGACTCTTATACTTACGTTTTAAAGAAAGTTTCAATAAATATAGTCCTTTTAAAGGATCCGATAATGAAATCGATTGGAATTTTTTCTATTATCGTTGACGAAATTTTTCTTTTTCTCTGAGCTTGGTTACTTGGTTAGTCATGCGTGCCTCGATTGCGTTTTTGAGATAAGAATTCTTGGCTTTCCTATAATTTATAAGAGACAAGTTTTTTAAAATAAACGCTAGGTTATAAACTTAATACTTACTTAAGATTAGATCAGTTCTATAAGTAGATTTTTCTCAAATTAATCTTCCACTCACTCAGTAATTTATAAAAGAGGAAATATGAGAATGAAATTTAGAATGTAAGACTGAAAACTTGGTGACTTATGAACATAAGTATTTGAAAAATTCAAATAAAACTTTCATTATATCTAAAAAAAAATGTCGATAATTCAAATTTGATTGAAAACATTAGAGAACCTGATTTAAATAATTTATTAATTCAATATTTCTATTATTCGATATGTTATTTAATTATTTTTTATGTTATTTAATTTTTCTTAACTTATTTTTAATTTTAATTATGTAATGTAACATGTATAAACACAGAAGTTCGACGAAGATCGCTTAACGAAGAATATTGTTTTCAAATTTAAATTTTGATGAAATTGATATTTGCGTGGAAATAAAATATTATTATTGGAGAATTCATTATTGAAGAAAAAAATTTCAAAATTCAATTGTTGATAATTATTTGTTCATTTATTAAAACAGAAAAGTCTATTCATTGGACGATTTTATTTTTAATTTGGAAAAAAATTATATGTATATGTCATTTCCTTAATATGTAGGAGTTTATAATTAATAACATATTTCAAACAAATTATAAATTATAATAATAATTAATATTTTTTTAAGTTAAACAATTTATTTAGTGACTTATATAAATAACTTCATTTATACATCTTACATTATTTTATTATTATATATATATTATGTTTAAGTTTTGAAGTAATAACAGCTACTTTTAATTCTTCCAAGATTATTAATAATAAATAAAAAATCTCTATTTTTGTATAGAAGTTATAATGCATTAAAATTTAAGATCAGTTTTACCAAAAAAAAAGAAAAAAAAATACATTTGTCATTTAAGTAGTTAATAATTAATTAATTAAGAGTTAAATAAAAACTGCCATTATACTTTTTTTTATTAAAATCATTCATTTTTATTATTTTTACTATTTGTTGTTACGTGTATTTCTATATTTCATTATGTTCCATTAATTATATTAACTTAATAGTTATTTAACAAATAACTGATTCATTAAAAAATCTTAGATATCTAACATAAACTTTTAAAAAATAAATTCTTTCATAATTTTCAAGTCAATCTTTATTTTGTCTATATTATTTATACGCTCAGGATTTTTTTTTTTATTTCTATCAATCGTCTTCGAACAAAGTTCATAGTCTAATATACTCTATTATATAGAAAAGAAAAAGAAGAAGGAAACCTGGCAAATCTGTGATAGAATTTTACAACGGAGTACCTCTACATAAAATTTATCGATCGTACGTGATTATGTGATCAACGTCGATTATTGTTATTATTATTATTGATTCGAATTCGATCCTGTTCAAATGAACGTCACAAAGATGGATGAATTTCGTTTGTTTTATTTTAAGCACTAATGAACGAATGAGTAATAATATGATAATTTGAAATACATGAACATAGCAATGTACGGACAGATTTTTCTGTTTTTTGTTCTTGGTCAAGAGTATTGTGTATATATTCATAGAGTTAAGTTTTTGCATTACTTTCTAAATGAAAAACAAGATAATGTGGAAGAAAAAGATGGAAATAATGGGTAATTAAATAAATGAATTATAATTTTGAGTATGATAAAAACATGTGTTTGTGTATTATAAAAACATAGAAGAAAATTATTATTTTTTATTTCAATTCTCATTTAATTTAAAAGAATATATATATATATTTCACTTAATATATGGTATCAATAATCAGATGAATAAACAAAAAAAAAACATGTTTGTGAGAAAGAGAGAAAGAATGAATTAGAAAAAGGTTTAAACGTGTGCATGTATGAATGGTTGAATAGGAAAAAAGGAAAACCAGTTATATCGTGCAATAATGCTTTGCAAAAGCTTAAACAGAATCTTTGTTCATTTATATAAATATTCCATATATTTTTTATCTAAATAAATGTATAATTTTTTTTCTTAAATTCTATGTTGAAATTTTCAGTTAAAAAATTTATATTTTATTTAAAATAATAAAATTATTATTATCATAAAAAAATTAAAAAGAATAAATGAAAAAAATAATTAACTAAAATAATAAAAAATAATATATTACTGCTTTTTTAAAAAAATAAAAGAAAGGAATAATTTGAAAAGAATTCTTCGAGTATTAATTTTTAAATGCAATTAAACAAAAGAACGAAAAGTATAAGAGAACATAAAGAATTAAAATTAACTAGAAATTATTAAAAAATCATTAATCTAATAATAATATATTTTTTTAAAAAATAAAAAATTAAGCAAATTTTAACGAATTAAAATTTCTTTAAACTATTGCAATTTCTTCAAATTGTTTCGTATCTATTAATTTCTTATTCATTCCATTAATTACATACAGTCTTATTGCACAATATAATTACAATTCTAGCTACACAGAATGAAGATAAATGAACTAAGAGTTGGAAGAGAATGAAAGAGAATTTAATCGTATTTCGTGTTATGCTTCTAGAGAAATCAGTTGACTGTTATAAAAATAGAGAATCATTATCTATTATCTTTTAATACATATTATCTACTACTTGTTAATATAATATTACGATTCTTTTTCGATCGGTTGATTATCGAAAAAAATTTAATTATCTAATTATCGATTTATCGACCGATTGATTAATTGTCAAATAACACGATGAAAAAGATATTTTGATCTGTCGAGAACTTAACGCGCACACATCTTTGTTACACGATCAAAAATAAATCCAAGTTAATAGATTAATATTATACATAGATTTAACGAAAAGAAATAAAAGAAAAATAAGTATTAAAAGCTTCGTGAAAATGGTGACAAGGAAATATTGTGTATATATGATGATAAGAAGAGCGTATTTGGTCCTGATGATATTCCTATAATAATAGAAAATGATAAAAAGAATGGGCCATCAATTGCGGTAAGCAAAGGAATAAGAAAAAGATAGGCATTCTTATCTATTTCTATTCAGTTAAGTACTTGCCAATAATAAAATGCATATTAGATACAAATTTATTAGTATTTTTTAAAACAATTTTATTCGAAATATTATTTCCTGTAACACCTTTTTCCTATTAATCTTAATTAAATATGATGGAATTTGATAAGAAAATATGAAATAATTGTATGATGTTTTTCTATTCATACGTTTTTAAATTGTTATTTTTTTTTATTAAGTAAATTTTTATTGAGTAATTAGTTATAACAATATTTAGGAAATTTTTCTGAAAATAATTCTATTCATGAAATATTCATTTTAAAATATATTTATTAATTTTTATAATTTTTTGAAAGTCTCAAATTTTTATTATTTTTATATAATAATATTATTATATATAATATAATATTATATAATAATATAATATTATTAAAAGTTTATTATTTCAATAATTAAATAAAAACAAGAATTGTTTGAAATAATAAATGGAATTTTCTTTTTATTAAATGATTGTTTCTTAATTATTCTATTTTTATTAATAAATTATTTTATAATCTTTATCTTTTTAAGATTGAATTTTAAAATTAAGAAATTTTTAATTTTATTCAATTTTTCTATTCTAGATAATATCTTTCTAAAAAGTATTTGTAAAATAAAAAATTCTTCATGAATATACATTCATAAATAGAAAATGAAAACTTATTTTCATAAAATAAGAAATTTTAGAAATATTAAAAGAAATATTTTAGAAATATATTTAAAAAAACTTTAAGAAATTTATATACTATAAATTTATATTTATATTATATATAAATATAATATATAAATTCTATTCTAATAAATATAAATATCTATATAATATTCTAAATAATATATTTAAAATACTTATAACTCATTAATAAATAATTAAAATATATAAATTATTTATTAAAAAAGTATACTGAAAAGATTCATATAAAAAAATCAATAAAAATAAAAAAATTAAATATTTTAAATTAGTGAAATTTTATACTAAAATTCAGTCAATATATCGAATAATTTTTTCTTCACTGATTTGAATGAGTTTAAAAGGATTTTATTTTGAATAATTCTTTTTTTTTTTTTTGCATATAATTGATAATTATTTTAATTTTCGAAATATTATATCAAATATTCATATATATTAAATATTCATTATTATATATATTGAATTCTGCTACGATTGCCACTTATTAACTATTTATATAAACACAATATAACGGGTGAACAAATATTATCATGCTTATCCATCAATAATTTGAACATTATGCGGATTCATGAAATGTAAAATAAAATATAAAATTCATATATATATATATATATGTAAATACGTTATAAAAAGAATTTTAAGAAAGTCCCATTCAAATCCATAAAAAAACATATTTTCGAGAAGTTCATATATTATACAATATTAATGCATATATTATCATAGATAAAATTCAATAATATACTAAAATTTTTGTGAACTATATAATATTATATATATATATATGTTATATATATATATATAATATATATAGTTATATATATATATACACGTAATTACACACACACACACACACACACACACACGCGCGCGCGCACGCACACACACGCACGCACGCACACACACATAATTATGAAATTAATATTCATAATTAATAAAAGAAGAGGATATTCAAAATGATGTGTTCAAAATGTTTTTTGTAACATATTTTAAATGTATTAAAATCGACGAAGAAAGAGCAAATTCACTTAAAATAAAAATATTGAACATTACATAATAGAGAAGAATTAAGTTTTCTTTATTTTATATACTTTTTTTTTTCTATTATAAAATCGGATTTATATCAATAGAAAAACGAATGAAAAATGAAGTCATGCATGAGTCATTAATTCGACAGAATTTCGCGAAGAAAATTGGAAGCAAAATCAGAAAAAGAAAGTGGAAGTAATAAAAGGCGCTCTCTTCAACAGGCAATGGCCGACAAAAATGGCATAGGGGAAACCATTTCAAGGCTGTGCTTTCAATACCTTCGGAATAGGAAACCTTGTTATTTTTTTCTTATCATATTCTTTTTTGTTCTCCTATAGGAATTTTAAGAACTGTAGATTCTTGTATAATAAATATTTTTTCTTTTATTTTTCTAATATTTTTTTTTAAATATGTTGCTCAATTTCATGTACATGATATAGGAAATTATAATAAAAATATAATTCGAAATTAAAAATTTTCTAATTTTCGCTAAATAAAATCTATTGAAATTGTGTTAATTCTGTGATATAAAAAAAAGAATTTATCTCAAATTTAATAAATTAATGAATAATTTAATTAAACGAATAAATTAAAATAAGAATTCATTTTAAAAGTATGTAATTTCTATTTCTATTATGTATTGGATCATATCGTTATTTTATCATTATCTTGCTTTTTCTCGAATTGCTTGCCACTTTCTTTTCAATTAAATTTTTATTTGCTCCAATCATTGACTCTTTCTTTCTTTGATTTAAGAGAAAAAATTTATTTTCTCAATTCCAAAAAAATATCAAAAAAATCGTGTAATCGAAAAACTCCTTTCTTGTTTTTTATAATTCACTTCAAAATTTTGTATTATTAAAATTGTATTAAATTATTATTCATAATTTAATATTGTTTGTTAGAAAATACTTGTTTTCGCAGTATATACTTTTTTCTAAAACTTTTTTTTATTATAATTATAATTATGGCATTTGATTAAGAACTATTTTTATTTTTTGTAAATTATAAAATAATATGCACAAAAATTGTTGAACTTCAGAACTGTTTGAACTTCAGAATCCTTTCAAAATCAAAATTTTTATAACTCCGAATTTTAGAACATTGTGAATTTAATAAAAAATGTAAACTTTCATTAGTATATAAACTTTGCTTTTGGCTATCTTATAATAAAACTTATTAACAACAAACTTTGTGATAAATTATTTTTATTAATATATACTATAGTTCCATTAATGAATAACATTATTTCAGCTAACAATATTTTATTACTTTTAGAAAAATACAATGAAAATCAAATTATTGTAAGTTATATTGCAAGTTATATGCACTTAATGCAGTTGATGCATAATGATATAATTCATATATTGCATAACATATTCATTTGCGAGACATGTAAAGAACTCATTCGGAGAAAATTCATATAAAAAATCTTTCTGTTATTGTTGCTTGCAGATCTTTCTTAAATCTAAATAAAAGATGCGATCTGTTGTTTTTGAAAGTTTAATTGTGACATTTATAATTGTTTATAATTTTTATATATTTTAATCTTATTACATCATAAAGATAATCATAAAGATGATATATTCTAAAACATCATTCTAGTTTGAGAAAATCCATAAGAGAGATACATTTATCTATTTCTATTTATCTTGAAATCTTTGTATCCAAATCATCAGCCCAATTCGAAGAACTTTCCTCTAATTTGGGAATCCCGAACCAAGCATTAACTGTGATATTAGTGATTATTATCGTGCCCTACCGAAAAACTGAGATCTTCCCAATGGAATTAGGAAGGAATTTTCTGAAGGCACAAGTTTCACTTGTAAAGCTCACTTATAAGTCTCATTGCGAACAGTTTGTACTGCCAGATACGACAAACAGATAGTTTCATTTTAACATTATATCATGCTCTGATCGTCAGACTCGATTACCTGCTGTGAGAGATCTAACTCTCTAGATACATGTACACATACAACCGTATAGACTGCACTTATCTTTAATATATCACTTCATCTATCGAAGGACATTCTACGATCATTCAGCTATTAGATTTCATCATTTCAACCAATATCATTACAATTATTATGAACATTGGTCCTTTGAGCTAGATATTTGGCTGAAGCAATTACAAGAATGTTGAAAAAAAAACTAACCAGAAAGAAAACCATTTTATTTTTCCTAGAGGACATTCTGTAAATAGTCATCAATTGTCAGATTTCAGATAACGAGGATCAGCAACAATTCTATCTCCCTATGAGTCGAATGTTAATTGAATCTCATTCGTGTTAAAACATGGTATGTTCAAACGATGAGTTGAGAAAATTAATTAACGAATGTGATCGCTCAACTCTAATTTAAAGAAATTCAAAAGAAATTCAAAAATTTCTGCAATACAGAGAAGATGAGAGAACTATTTCAATCGATTTCTTTCAGAAACGGCTCAATCAGAACATAATATTGATCGATAAATTCCAAATTTTGATTGCATAGAATCGCTAGTAATGAATACCGCGGACAAGGAAGAGCACCACCAAGTTTCTGTGAAACTTACGAAACTATGTATTTTGACGTTATTACCGAGGTCCGTAGTTACTTATAACGTGCACAGACGCTGTCAACGTTGTTCTACGTTTAGGTTTACAAACGCATTATCGATATCCGAAACATTGGGTCTATTCTGATTATTTTCGATTCCTGTGCCGAGTTTTCATGACGAGCTCGACAAATGGATCTTTTTTTATAACTTCGAGAGATAGCTTCGATAATAAATTGCAATGAATCACTCACTGACATTGAGAGATTTTATTAAAATTTAAAATTTATGTTAAAGGAAGAGGCTGTCTGAGTAATAAGATCATTGACAATATTAGACGATAATTGTTTGATCGCATGGAAATTATTGAGTGAACAAAGATACTCGTATACGAAGATACGAATGAATTAATCGATCATCACATAAGTATATTATTCGGATTATTTTCATTATTGATAGATTCGATGAATGCTTTGCGCTAATTAATAAATGATTTACGTCCGATTTTTGAAATCGTTACAAAAACCCATCAATCAATGGGACACTCTTCTAACTCATTTTTTGGAAACAAAATTAAATCCGCAAGCGATTAAAGCGTGGGAGAGACCGAACTAGGCTGCAGAAAGACTTTAAACGATTTTCAGATCTTTCTTGAATTGTAAATTTTTATCCAAAGTCACTCTAGATATTACTATTGCATCAACGCCGACTAAATCTCTCGTTTAAAAATCGTATTCGCGAATTGTCCTTCTGTTAACTGCCGAAAAATCAACATGTCTGTTATGTTCCTCGAGTCACATACTCTCATAGTGCTCGAGTTTAAAATCCTCGTGATCGATGTCAAGGAACTGAAAGTCTATTTTAATTATCTTCGGACAAGACACGGAATTAAGGCATACAGCAAGCATAGATCGTATAGACAATGTTGTGCTAAGCATCATACTCTTTTATATATCATGAAGGTAACAAAATCGTTTCAAATCATTGAGGAGATTGTGAGGGAGGCATCCGCGAACGCCGTTTCATAATTGACGGAATATGTTATCCTTTCGACAGTTTTGGCAATTGTTGACGCATATTGGCCACTTGCGGCTAGAAACATTATTACGAAGCGTGCTGCATAAATGTATATGATGCAACAGGCAGAACCTAGAGATACAAGCGACATAATGAGCCAGCTACGGTTCAAGCATTTCTTACAGAACGGGCATGGATTATGCCGAATATTTTTTATTAAGAAGTGAACGCGCAGTAGAATGACAACAAAGGCTTATTTATGCATATTTATTTGTTTAAGTATTAAAACAGTTTATTTAGAGTTAACCACGGACCTTACAATGGGGTCTCTTTTAAACTATTTGAATAGATTTCTTTCAGTATCGCAAAATCTATTCGAACAATGGAACTAATTTCGCGGGCGCTCAAATTATACCAAATCCGTGAATTTTTTGAGATAAATCAACAATTAATTTATGATTTTGTAATCGCAAAAGGCATTGATTTAACTACGACACGCTTCACATTTCAATGGGAAAGCGTTGTTAAATTGGCTAAACGACATCTACGGACAATAAGGCAAACGCATCTCATGTTTGAAGAATTGTCAACAATATTAACGCGAATAGAGGTTTGTATGAATTCCTTGGCCATTACATCGCATTCTATAAAAGATTTTAATCCATTAACTACTGAACATTTCCTGATTTAATCTATTCTGACATCACTTCGCTAACGTGAATCTCTTAAGTCAATTTGAGCTACTGCAGGCAATGCAACAATAGTTCTGGAAATGATGACGGTGAGATTATCTGTACCAATGAAACAAATGGAGACATAAGCCTGATACCTGAAGCATTTGGAGTGGAAACAATAATAGTAATAAAGAAAGAAAACCTGCTTCTGCTATGATTGGTGGAAATTGAGTCACATTATGAATATATCCAGGAAAGAATGGCGTGACACGCGTAGTGTCAACTAAGATATCCGAAGATATCTTCATCAGGCTCGTATTGAAAATTTGCATTCTATCAATAGAGAATTCAAGCTTATCTTGTAAAGATCAAGGACGAATCAAGTCATCAGGATCCATATCCGGAGAGCAATAGTAATTCAAGCACTACAACTATTAATTATATACATATATAATATTTATTATTGCTGAAAATTTATATAAATATAATTTGTAAGCATAATTTAATTTTACATTTGTAGACAATATATTGTAAAGTTGAATATGAGGCATTCAAGACGAACTATATGTTTGCGAGATTTATGATTTCATTCGGAAAAAATTTCTTATATAAAAAATCTGTTATCGATCACAGATCTCTCTTAAATCTAAATAAAGAATGATGTTATTTCAAAAATTATTGTTTTTGATTTTCATATTTTAATCAACATTTATAATTGTATTTATGACATAGTCAGTCTGATTGGACCTATACTATGAGTGATATTCTAGATACGATTAATTTAACAACAAGTAATATTATTCTAGTCCAAGAAAATCCATAAGATAGATACTGATCTGTTCTTGCTTATCTTGATATTTTTATATAAAGATTATCTCAACTCAATTCGAGAAATTTTCCTCTAGCTTGGAGGTATCGTGAGCTAGGTATTAACCATATTATTGATTATCCTTAAAAAACTTAGATTTAGATATCCCAAGAAACTTAGATTTTCCCAATTGAGCTAGAAAAGGATTTTCTGAGGACACGAGCTTCATTATAAAGAAGTTTCATTGTGAATTTGTTATATAGCATAGATTCCCATCATAAATTGTCCATCATTTTAAAATTTTACATATATAATTTTTTATTAAATATTATTATTTAGGAAAATAAGATCAAAAAAGAATGAAAAATAAGGACTATTCTAACATTTCTAAAAAACAATAAATTTAATCTAAACAAATAAAATGTTGATGACTGAAAATATTATTTGTCAAATAAAATGTAAATATTTGATATATAGATGAAAATATTTGAAAATTATTAGATGTATAAATATTAATAATAATTATTAACTAATAATAATGTTAATTATCGTTAATAATTTTGATTGATTTTATAATTTTTGTTTAATTTTTACAAAGATTTTTCATCTTTCATATATATTTTTAAAAATTTTCGTAGATTTTATAAAGAAATAAAATATTAACGAATTCTGTATTATTAAAATTATGAAATCGAATTTATTAAAAAACTTTTATAAAATATCAATATATATTAATATAATTAATAACATAGTTTCGAATAAAAAAAAATAAATGATAGACTAGATTAAAATGCAAGATTAAATTTTTTTTTGCGATATTTATGGTTTCTAATAAAAAATGAAAAAATTTACTATTTATAGAATAGCTTATATGTTTAAATTGTTTTATTTCTGAAAAAGAAATCAATGAAGATATCGATTTTATTTTAATTAAATAACAGGAAAATAATTTTCCAATATATAACTTTGTATAGGGACTATAAAAGAAAAAACAAAAAGATCTCCAGAATTTTTTAATTCAAAATGATATTAATTTTTTATTATCTATAAATTTTCTTAAAATGAATAATGTTGATTGTTAAATTGATTGATAAAATAATTCAATTATATATTTTTATATATTTAAAATTTTTTTATATCTTAATATTTTTAATATAACTTTTACAAGTTTTCTATTTTATACGATTTTAAAAAATGTATAAAGAATTTCAAGTTTCAGAAAAAATGTGATGTGTAATTTCATTTTATAGTTCTTTTATAATAAGTTTATATACTTTTCTATGCTTTATATAAATTCTCCATTTCCATATTGTAATATTTTTTTCGTAAATATTCAATAAATATATATGATAAATTGAAACAGTTACAATTTTACGAGAAATTTTAGCGAAATTATCTATTTTAAAAATTATGAATTTTTTGTTTTTTTTTTTTGTTTTTATTTTTGTCGTAATCTCATTTTATTGTGTTAATGTTTTACATGTAAAAATCATTAAACAAAAATTCAAAATTCCATAAAATTTCATAAATTTTCTTAAATTTCTTAAATTTGAAAAATAAAACCTAATAATAAATCTATATATTAATATATAAATCTATATATTAATATATAAATCTATATATTAATAATTAATTAATTAATTAAATTAGTAAATTTATTGTATTTTTTATAAATGTAAAAATCTTTAAAAAATTCTAAAGTTGTATGCATAATTGTTATATGTATATAAATAAAAAAATTATTGATTTAATCTTGCAATTTTATGATAGTTTTATAATATCGATTTATCTATAATTTTTCATAAATTTTTAATAAATTATTTACATCATATAGAAAACTTATTAATAATTTTTAATTTTTTTTTAAATTTTATATATTTTTATTAAATATATAAACTTTTGATGTAATTTTTATTTCACATTAAGTTTAATATTATATTTCATATAAAATTTTATTAAAAAAAGTTAATCTATTTCTTAAAATAAAATCAGTTTTCATTCAATTAATAGAAGAAAATAAATGTTGAATTACTGAAAAATATTTTTATATCAATAATGATTTATTTGTTAATTATAAAATGAATAATAAAAAATTAGAAACTTGTATATATAAAAAAAGTGAAGTGAATTTACACTAAATGAAATATTGACAATAATTTAAATTATCATAATTTCGTAAAAAATAATCGTAACTAATTTTAAAATGTGGAATCTTTACTTTCACAATATTGTAACAAATAGAAAAGCAAAGACACATTTAATATTATAATAAATATTGTAATATTGTAATAAATAAAGATAAAGATATACTTTTTCTCTAAAATTTGAAAAAATTTTTAATTTTAAAATTAAATCTCAATAATTTTGCTGCAAAGACATTGAAAAATTATTTTTTCTTTAATTAAATCTATAAGACTCAAAGATCGAAATGAAAACAATGAAAATTCAAAAAACATTCAATTTTTTATCATTTTCGATTATATTAGTATTAAATTAACACAATCATATTAATAATAAAACATTGATAATAGAAATCAGAACAAGCTTTAGAAAAAAACCTGTAAAGAAAAAAAAGAAAGCAATAAATAAAAATAATAAATAAAAATAAATAAAAAATAAATAAAAAAGAAATTTCAAAAAATTTAAAAAAAAATCAAATTTTCAAAAAATTATTAAAATCGGGAACATGACAGAAATATTTACAGTTAACATGTATTCAACAATTTGTAAAAAAACATAATAAGTATTCATGTAAGTGATATATATTGTTGATTGATAATCAAAATTATATGGAGCAAATATTTCGAAATTTAAAGCCGAGCATTGATTACATGCAAAAGAAAAAATTGTTCAAAATGTTGACTTTACAATACATTTAAAAATCATTGAAATCAAAATTTTTTATTCATTTCTAATAATTACCAATTTCTCTTATTTTTAATAAAATTTTATTATTATATATTGTAGGAATGTTGAATTTATGGGCCATGATACCGTAACTTTTTTCCTTCTTTATTTGGTCAATAGGATCGTAGAAGAAAGAGGGCCTCTTCATTCTGCTGTTTCAATTGGTTCATGAATTTTACCATAAGCTAGTCAAATGCACATATACAAAAATCTTTTGTTCAATACAACATTTGTAACAACTTATCAGAATTATATAGAATAATATTTCTGGTGGGAAAATCAGTTGATAGAGAAAGGAAATATAATTTCTGTAATTGAATTAATGAAAGGCTGTTTGAATGAAAATCAAATTATCGATGAGGAAAAAGTTCTGATGTAGAATATAATCAAATTATATATGGAAAAATTTCATTTTTTAATGAAATTATTTTAAGAAAATAAAACTAACACTGAAAATTTTTTAAATATAATTTTATAATTGTATAAGATATAACAAAATTATAAATTATCACTTCTTCAAAAAGATTTTTTTTTTGATAAAAAAATTATTATATATATTATACTATATATAGATTATTCCAAAAATGTGTTTGTTAACTAGAGATTTCTGAAATAATTTCAAACAACATTTTTGTAAAAACTTTTGTTTTTGTTATTAATAAAAAACTGGCCAATCATAAAGCATATAACTTAATCGAATCGCGACGGTAATATTGTTGCCAACCGAGTATGAACAAACAACATATGTCGAAGAAAGAATATATATTGAATGTATTATAGTTATTCATTGTTTGTGATATAATTTGATATAATTTTTTTATTAATAAAAAAATATTTGATATATTTAATATATTTTCATCAATATTTCGCATTTCAATTAGATTACATGTTCTGTAAATATTTTTTATTAATAATTCATTATCAAATCTGTAATAAAAGTTTTTACAAACAGAAATGTTGGTTTGAAATTAATTCAAGAAACGAATGTTATCATTTTTACTTATATATACAAACTTTTATTTAAATCAAAATTTTCAGATTAAATGAATTTTTTTGAATTGGATTCTCTGTAATGGTATTCAAATACATTTGTAAATCAATGTATTTATTGTTTCGAATTAAATTTTAATTTAATCATTTTACAAATTGCTATTGTAAAATGTATATACAAATATATATATATAATGTAAATATAAAAATTATCGTTGAAAAGAGATTTAGATTAGTAAAACTTTCTATCTGACATAATGAATTTTCATCGTATGTAATATGGAATAGCGAGCAACTTAAATACTATAATAACTATAAAATATATTGATTCAATATGTGTTGTATGTGTCTTAATCCATCGCAATTAGAGATTAAGCAAACTTCAAATTTTTAATTTTTATTTTAAGATTATAAATAAAATAGAAGATCTTTAAAATTCTTAATTTTTTAGAATCTTATTTTTTACTACTAATGATAATTTTAATAATTCATTTTCTTTTTAATATCTTACTTTTTTCAATATTTTTGATATTTAAACAAAGAAAACAATAAACAAGAAATTAATTTAGAAAATTCATTTAGTGATCTTTATCTTTCAACAATATTCGTTTCAAATATTATTGAGATGAATAGTATGCAGTTGCCACATTTTGCAGATAAAATTGTAAATTGGTAAATTTGATAGGAAGTAAGTATAGAAGGAATACTACATCATGACCCATATAATAGAGCGTGAGCGATGATAGTGATTATTATTTGCGAGGAAGTATGTCCGACCTATAATGGATGACTACTTTTGGAAATTTATGTTAGTTCCTTCGTTATGTATATATGTATATACTCAAATATATATGTAATACTGAAAATGAATCAAAAAATTGTATACTGAAAGATATAAATAATTTTATAATTATATTAAATTATTAATATTTAAATATTCGGAAATTTGCAATGCTAAATTATTTAGGATTCATTGATTTTATTTAAAATTTACAAGATATTGATTTTATTTTTTTTTAATTATTAAATTATTTTTATTGGATTGTGCATTCTATATTATTCAAAAATATATTATAATAATATATTATAAAAATAAATTATAAATAAATAAATAAATAAAAATCAAACATGTTTTTTCTGATAGAATTAATATTTTTTCTATTAAATAATTGCTTTACAAAAAATAGATTTTATTGATTTTAATATTTTAATTAAAATAAAAATATATAAAAATAAGAAAAGAATAATTAAATCCAAAATTTTAAATGACATATTTCAAATAAAAACAATTAAAAAATAAAAAAATAATTTATCTTTTTCTAAAAATTTATTCATAAAAAATAGAATCAAATTAATTTATGTACGTGATACATTTAAAGTAATAAATGTATTATTATATCTATTACATTTATATATTATATAATTATATACATTACATATAATATATTGTTGATAAATTAACTATCAAAACTTACAAAAATGAAGAATGTATACTTTTTTATATTGCTTATTAACATGTTTTGCGTTATATAATTTTATTGTAATAAATTATATAGATGTAACATTTTTAATCTATATTTATATATATAATTATAATATATATTCTATTTTTATGAATATATTAGATCTATTGAAAATCAACGAATCATTTCTTGCATTTTTTTCAATTGCTAATTTTGGAGCAACACATGCAGTATGAATCTTATATTTATGAATATCGTCGTAAATATGTAAATCAGTCTTCTCTTCCATAGATTCCCTTGATATTAGTTTGACAAGAACACGCAGCACAATTAATCAACATCTGAATTCTCAACAATGACACTGTTGGCACATTTCCGGTCGCAAAGCAGCCGCCACGAAATTGTAACATCATACACGTGCGCAATTGAGATA
This sequence comes from Apis mellifera, assembly GCF_003254395.2. Classification (NCBI taxonomy): domain Eukaryota; kingdom Metazoa; phylum Arthropoda; class Insecta; order Hymenoptera; family Apidae; genus Apis; species Apis mellifera. The sequence continues at coordinate 4,312,762 of NC_037644.1, read as the reverse complement.
TCACGTATGCCTCTAATTCTCAGTCACCAATCGATGTGTCTCTTCCTAACAATATTTCGAAATGAGAATGCATATACGATGAATCGATGGAAACACCGAACTTCCAAATACGCTTTCCATGTAACTAGGTTCCATTATATTATCTGCAACGATGCCACATTGCTTATAAGCTGTAATATTGGTATTCTCTCTATTGTTTGACGAGCAGTTATGATTTCGATTACATAACTCGACTTATTTTATTTCACATTCACCTCTATGTTAATAAGTAATTTATTGAATAACTGAAATATGATCTCATGATATATAATTTTGATTTTAACATTAATTCTGCAATAACATTATTTCTTCGTGTTATTAAAAAATAATAAAGTTTCTTATAATTTTTTTTTAAAAAATACATTATCAGATATCAATTATACATCTTATTTATACATTATATTTATTCGGAAAACAATTAATCTTTTATATCTAAATGTTTCATCGATATAACACTTTTAAAAATTTAATATATATAATACTTAATTCTTTTTTGCATTATAAAAATTGACTGTAGATATATATAGTTTTTTATATTGATATATCATATCAATTTTTTTTTTAAACAAAAATTAATAATACGATTTTCTATTATTACTGTTGGATTTATATTTATATATTAGGCGATTTACAAATTAATTCCAATCATTTATTTTATTTAATTTTAATAATTTGATTTAAGTAATTTAAGTAATTTAATTTAAGTCGATGTTTGTTCAATCAAAAAGTTACTTAATATAAATATGATTTTAATAAATAATTTTGAATATAAATAATATACGTTAAAATAATAATTTATAAGTAGATTTAATGTAAATAATTTTAACTTAAATGCAAAATAAAATTATGTACTTATATAATATCAATTTTAAATAACAATTTAAGAATTTATACCTTAAAAAATAAATTGATTTTAAAAAATAAAAAATAAATTAAATAAATCTTATATTTATTATTTATTTTTCAATACATCAATGTAAATATAGATACAGGAATAAGGAAAGATCTCATTCATTGTAGGAAAATTAATAGAAATTGCTAATGAATCGAATAGATTTTTTAATTTAAAACTAATAAATTGTTTTTAATTCTGAAAAAAAGAGATTTCATATCTATTAAACTAATCATATTTAATAAATCTAAAATTATCTATCTATCTAAAAATTATTATTAGATTTAATATATTAAACTAATATTATGTTAATATTACTAAAAATATAAGTATAAATAATATGTATAAATTTTAAAATCATTGATATAGATGTAGATTGAAGTTTAATATGATTAAAATGAATATAATAAAAATAAAAATAAATAAATATTAATTATTAATAGATAAATAATTAATCATTTCTATAATTTCAAGAAAAAAATTAATTTCTATTATTTTCTATCTCCTATTTCAAATAATTAAAAAATCTCTCTTTTATCGACATTTCTATTAACAAATTCTTCTAATTCCTTATATAATTTTCAGATACAAAAATGCTTGTAATTCCTTCTTAATAATGTTTTTTATAACGTTTTTAATTGTTAATATATTAAATGATGAAAATATTTATTTAATTAGGATTCGATTTTCTTACTTTAATATCAATGGATCCATCAGTTCAATACATTGAAAATATCGGTTCATCAAGTATGTATTTATTACATGCAAGAATAAGAATCATTAGTGATAGAATTCGAGTAACTGCGAAATTGGCATCGATTTCTTTTCTGTAATTATGATTATAGCGAATTCTATCTATCTTTTCTCCTTTTCTTTGTCTTATTCTGAATCAATGATCTGAATCCTTCTAGCCATTTTTCAAAATGTTCTGAAGTACAATATGGTTTACTGACTTATCGCGTGTTCCATGGCGATTCGTTCATCGTAAAGACGGTCCTTTAAGAGGTTGTATTACCGTGGGCCATGTCGTCGGCACTGATAATTAGGAATCGTTTACTTACACGCTTAAGTTTCCTGTGGACGGGTATTGTGAGGAACCGAAGCATAGAAAATGAGAAGTTCTGCATAATAGCCGACCATTGTAACCCTCGTCTACCTATCCTCTCCCCTTCTCGTTTTGAGATCGCCTATTACAGTAGAACACCGTTCTAGATTCTTGGTTCGATAGTGATGTAGCCTCGTTGATTCATTGATCAAATTTAATAACTCGCCTGATTCATCATTGATTAATTAGATTATTTTTGGGGTTAAGAGAATTAGTATTGTTTGATTTAATATTGAATTTGTTTCTTCGTTTGAATTGGATTAATTAATACGTATTTACTTACGATGGATTAATTTGTATATTATCTGTTGGATAGAAGATTTTAAGTTTAATATGGATTCTCACAAAGAAAGAAAAAAAAGAGATGATATACATATAATATTATTGAATATGTGATGGGTCATTGAATTATTAATAATAATTTTTTCTTTCTCTCATTCGTCAAAGTTTTCTCGTTACACGTATAACAATTTTTTCTGTTTATCTGTCTGTCTGTCTCTCTCTCTGTCTCTCTCTATTTATCTATCTATCTATCTATATATATAGTAAGATCATAATTGATGATTATCGATAAAAAAGGTTTCAAGCAATTTTTTTTTTCGGGGGAGAAAACAATCAAATCTCGTCGATTATAATGAGAATATATCGTCATTTTCATTTCGTTAAAATAAAGAAAAAATAATGAAACTTTATGTGTAATATCATGAAAGAGATTTTTTGTTAAATTGCTCTGTATGTAATTCATTATATACATAAAATTTTTTGTTAAATTGCTCTGTATGTAATTCATTATATACATAAAATTTTAAAATTATTTTAAAATTAGAATTATCGTTAGTTGAAATTTCTTGTAATATAATATAATATAATTGATTTCTTGAATGATTCTTTATAAATTAGAAATGTTACATGAATATTTATGGATTGAAATGTGATGAAAAAATAAGCAATTGATGAGCAAAATTAATAAAAAAAAAATAAAATAGTAATAGGAATATTATAAAATAATAAAAACAGTAAATAGAAATGTTTTGCATCATTCATTCGAGTTTTTTTTGCTGAAAATATAGAACTTACAAAAAGTTATTTCATATAAAGTCGTTAAATTTACAAGATTTGATAGAAATTAAAACAAAGAAAAGATGATGAAATATATATTTATAATTTTATAAAAAAAATTGATTAAACTTTACACAGTATATATATTCAGAATATTAATATATTCATATATTTGATACAATATTAATATATTTGATACTTTAAAGAGAGTCGATTTTAAAAATCAAAATAAACACAAAAATTAATATATAAAATATCCATTAAGACTTATTTATAAATAATTAAAATTTGAATTAAACAAAACAAAACAAACTATTCTTTATCACACCGTATCATCGCATTGTCCTCGCCACGCTTCACCTAATGTAAACATCGTTCATAATTTAATAAATAAGTCTTATCCAATATTTTTATTTTTGTTTTTGGCTTTTAAAATCGATTTTCTAAAGATATATTATATATATTTTTTCACGAATACATTAATATTCTGTAAAATATAATTCAAAATGAAATGTTAATAAATCAGGATAAAAATTCGAAGTTTGAAAATTGAAAAAGATAATTAAAATCATTAGTGATTTATGAATATGTAGATACAATTCTGAACATTAATCATAATATCATATTTCATTAAAAATTGAAAAATTGAAGTATAAAAGAAAAATGTTTAGAATAAAATATTTGAATTTATCATCTGAACGAGGTAATAATAATATAACTGTTTATTGACTTTCAGAAGAATATTTAGGATGAATGAGGAAAAAAAAGAAAGATAGAATGAAAGAGAATAAATGCAATATAGAATAAAGAATATGAGAAAATGTGAGGCAATTTGTAGGAGTTTTCTGAGAAAGAATTTTGTGCAAGCCAAAGAAAAATTTGCGAATTTGTTCTTTTTTCTAAAAGTTTTTTTTATTCGATAAACAATATTTTATTTATTATAGTGCTCTTTTTTTTCTATTATAGTGCTCATATTTCTAAATTCAGATATATATTTGAATTTCTTTTTTTTTTTAATTTTTATATGTATATTATTGTATAGAAAATCATTTTTCAAAAAAAAAAAATATAAATAAAATTGCCTTTTGAAAGAAATTTCAATTTAAAAAATATTCTTTTTCAGAGAAATTTAAAAAAAATTTTCTTTATGGCATGTTATATTCTTTTATTTTTTTAATATAATTTTATATATAATTTTTAATATAAAAATTTTTTTTTAATATGATTTTTTTACTTATTAAATAATTTATGTTTTTTTAATAATAGATAACTTAATATATAGTAATAATAATATATATTGATATATATGAAAAATATTCATTCAATAGTAAATTTAAAAAAAATATTATAAATTTATACAACATAACTTTATACAATAAATATAATTTTATTAATAATATATATATAAATATATAAACAAAAAAAAATATAGAGAATAATTTACAAAAAAAATTGCAATACTTATATCTATAGTTAAAATACTTATAAATATTTACATATTTAAAAAGCGTGTTCGTATAGTTATATTTTATAAGATATAAGATATAAATATTATATATATATATAACGATATAACTTAAATAATAAAAATATTAAAAAAATTTATTTAAAATATAACGTAACGTAAAAAGATAAGAATATGGAATACATTTATAATTATAAATTATGAGAACATTATTAAATAGTGTAAAAAAATCACAAAAAAGTTAGTCAATATAATTAAAAATTTACTAATAATTATTTTACTATTTCTTCATTAATAATTATCTTATTATTTCTTCATTAATCATGAATAATTGAAATTATTTGTAAAAGTTATCAAAGAAAGATTAAAAATAGTTTGAAAATTGGAAAATTTATTACACATCACTTTTTTATAAGATCATTTTATATTATGATAAAATAGTCTGTGTATAATAATACTTATGATAAAAAATATTACATAAAAAATTAGAAAAGAAATTGCAATTTACAAAAAGTGTGATTTATAAACAAAATTATGAAATTTTAAAATATTATTAATATAATATAATAATGAAAGATCTTAAATTTACAAATTTATTTTCTTTTAAATGATTTGTGAACACTTATTACCTGCGAGATTTATAACATTTTATTAAAAGAAGAATGGAAAATTTTTTTATTATTTTTATGTTTTTATTATTTTTTTATTATTTTTATACTTTTATATTTTTATACTTTTTTTATTATTCTTGCTTGCCAACTTCTATTCGTCATCGTCACAGTACAACTCGTGAGATTGCAAAGAAGCTTCATATATCACATACATGCGTTGAAAACCACTTAAAACAACTCGGCTATGTTCAAAAACTCGATATATGGGTTCCTCACGAACTGAAAGGAAAGCATTTAACGCAACGCATTAACAACTGCGATTTGCTAAAGAAACGTAATGAAAATGATTCATTTTTAAAACGACTAATAACTGACGATGAAAAATGGGTTGTTTACAACAATATCAAGCGGAAAAGATCGTGGAGCAGGCCACGTGAACCAGCTCAAACAACATCTGGTATTCATCAAAGCTGGTATTCATCAAAAGAAGGTTTTGTTATCAGTTTGGTGGGATTACAAAAGAATTGTCTATTTTGAACTCTTACCACCCAACCGAACGATCAATTCTATTATCTACATTAAACAACTAACGAAATTAAACAATGCAGTTGAAGAAAAGCGGCCCGAATTGACAAATCGAAAAGGTGTTGTATTCCATCATGACAATGCAAGGCCACACACATCTTTGGTCATTCGGCAAAAATTATTGGAGCTTGGTTGGGATGTTTTGCCACATCCACCATATAGTCCTGACCTTGCACTATCTGATTACTTTTTATTTCGATCTTTACAAAACTCTTTAAATGGTAAAAATTTCAATAATGATAATGATATCAAATCGTACTTGATTCAGTTTTTTGCTAATAAAAACCAGAAGTTTTATGAACATGGGATTAGGATGCTGCCTGAAAGATGGCAAAAGGTCATTGATCAAAATGGGCAACACATTACAGAATAAAGTTATTTAGTTCCATGAAAAAATTGTCTTTGATTTTCTAAAAAAAATCCACAATTACTTAGTTGCAAACTATGAATTTTGAATGAACTAATGATGACTGATTTCTAACTATATTCTGATGTAAACTGTATCGAATTCTATCTATCCTAAATTCTATTTTATTCTAGGAGATTTATCGCGGGCCTTCGTTTTTCCTCCAATGATTATTTTCCGTAAAAATGCAAAGGGGATTAGAAGAAGTCATGTTAGAAAGAGGTTTCATCAGGATTACATCGCAACGCGTAGGGATCAGGATCTTTGTGCTCACTTTCATGGTGGTCTTTCGTACCAATGTGATTTGTGATGGCCATTGCTGCTATCTCTGTTTAAATTGAAGATTTGGAAAACGTTAGGGAACTGTACCCACTTGTAAATTACTATTAGACTATTAAAAATACTCTGTTGAAAATAAAATCCAAGCTATATGACCACTTTACAAATCTTGGGTTTGTCCTTAATAAATTTATTATTATTACGTTTAATCATTACGATTATTGTCGCACAAAAATTAAAGTTACATTATAATTAAAGTATGCGATATTCTGGATCGTAATGTTATATTGATATATACGAAATTTCTGATTGAGCATTATTTCTAGGATTATTAATTAAACATAGGATTACATTGATTTCAAGAAAGAAAAAAGTCTAAAATAATTATAATATTAGATAAAATATGATAACCTATAAGAGAATTTCAATAATATTTAGCATTATTATATTTTCGCAAACAAATTATAATGAAGAAAAAAAATTATTCGGAATATAAAAGTAAAATATAATTAAAATATTTATATTTATTCTAAGAAAAAGACAACTAAAATAATTAGTTTGAATAATGAAAAAATTATTTTGTATATCAAAGAAATATCAATAGAAATTTTAATTTATATATTTTTATAAAATATTAACTTTAAAATTTTTAAATTTCACTTTCTTTATGATAATTTGTCATAAATTACATATCAAAATCAATAAAGCAAGCTTCTTCGTCAAAAATAATTCAGGAGAATTCAAGAATATTTAAATCTTAAAAATTTTATCTAATTATATATCAATTATATATTATCAATTAATACAATTTACAAACGAAGAAACAAATTATATTGACAGTTTAAGATTTCTAATTTTTATAAAAAATAATATTTAACAATTGATTATAGCATTATATTGATTTCGAGAATACTTACGTATCAATAATAATTCACAAAACTTAAAAAAGAAAATTAATTTTCTTAAAAAATCAATCTAAAAAATTAATTAAAATTAACATTTTATAAATCACATATTTTCAAGCGTACATATTTTTAATTTTCATACAATAATTTTAAAAAATTATTAATGCAATAATTTATAAAAATTTGTTAGCTTATATAAAAATAATGTATATCTTATATATGAAATAATATATATAAAATAATACATTATTATAAAAATTATGTTATATATATATTATTTTACATAAAAAATACAAAATATATAAGAAATCGATTTGTTATATACATTTTGATGTTATTATCTAATAATAATAAAGAAACTAAAAAAAATCATATCAAAATTTTTATTTCATATTATTTTATTTTTTATTTTGAAAGTAGCGAACTTAAAAATTAAAAATAATTTTTATTTTATTAAATATCATTTTAAAATCAAATTTATTGAAGAAGTATTGAATATAAAATTTTTTTTTCCATCGAATAAGAATCTGAAAAAAAAATGCAAATTTTTAAAAAAAGAAAATTATTTTTCAAATAATGTTGAAAATAAATAGGATATATTATTATACTTAACTTTTTCTTGAAAAAAATTTCATTATTTTTGAGATATTTAGATGTGAAAATTTTAAATAAACATCCTATAGATACAATTAAATATAAAATACTTCAAGTTTCCATTTACAAAAATAATCAAATATATCCAGAAATAAATAAAAAAAATATATCTTTTTTATAAATATTTTTTTAGAAATAAAAAAAATAATTATATTATTATTTTAATGTTTGTTGAAAGTTATATAATTAGATTGATAATATCTATGCATATATAAATTTAAAACGCATAAAAATATATAGAATACACTTATAGTATGTAAAAATATATATAGTATGTATAGCACATAATATGTAAAAATATATAATAAGATGAAAATGTAGAAACATTCGTTAACTAGAAATTTATAAATTAATTTCAAACCACAATTTTTCTTTGCAAAAATTTTTGTTATGCTTTATTAATAAATTATTAATAAAAAATACTCGTTAATCATGGATCGCGTATTTAAGTTGCGATAATAAGATTAGCTGCCGCGAGAGCATCAACAAATTTAATATATGTCGAAGAAAATTTATGAATATTATAATTTATTCATTTGTGAATTCGATATAATTTTTTGTCGATAAAAAATATTTATTATATTTATATTTTCATTTTATATAATTATATTTATATTTTATATAACATTTTATATATAAAATAGAAAAATAGAAGAATTTTTTTTATAATATTCAAAGACAAATTATAATCAGACAAATTACTATTTTTGTTTCATTTTTTCAGTCTATAAAACATTATTTCTTATTAAGTTTTTCTGAGGTTTTACTGAGATATAAGTTGAACAAGAAGAAGTTTTGATATTCGAGTAACTTGAATGATATTTTTTTATCATCATCATCTATAACTATACATTTAAATAATTATATAATAAATTAACATAAAATAAAATATAAATGAATCTTTTTAAATGAATATTGATGCCAATAGATAATCGTAGCTCGAATGTAAAAATTTGTAGATGTTTCGTCCTCTGTCGAAATGTAACATTTGTAAAATTTGTATTTATATTTTATCATTAAAATGAAATAAAGTTAATTTATATCCTTAAAATTCCTATGAAAATTTTATTATTATTATTATTATTATTATTATTATTAATAAAATTCTCGATTCAACTTGTTTTCTTTTTAATTTTTTCTTTTAATTTTTCAATCTTCAATAATAAATTGCTTTAATAAGTTAATCATAAATTAATTATTATTTGTATAATACTAAATCCTCTTTATATTTTCATTGATATAATAATATTCTGCTATATATTTATTTATACCATAAATAAAATCAAGGCTATTATTTATTTTCTTTATCTAAAAAATTAACAAAAATATCTTTATATATATAACGAAACTTTAGAGAATCTAAATCATAAATTATATTGGCATTAAAGAAGTTTTATAGAATATCTAGACAAATGTTGGAATTTCAATATTGTTAGAATAATAAGTAAGATTACTTGATAGATTACTTGATACAATAGAAATTCTATCGTCTATTCAAGCCATCGATTAGATTAATACTTATCTAAGCTATAAATCAGCTGTTACAAAATTTAAATTATTTCATAAGAAAAGATTATCATGTGACTTCTTCATTCATTATGAGCACAAAAAAAAGATAAGTAATACTAGTTGATGAGTTAAAACTAATTTTTATTATAATTATTATATACATATATAATGTAAGTTAAATATAGAAAGAAATTTTAAATAGTAATTAGTAAAAGTCATTAAAATAAAGTTTTATTATCAACAAAAGATATTGAAATCTTTAAATTTCAAACAAAAATAAAATTTATATAATCCAAATAATTTTTCAGTGATTCTTCAATTATAGTACAATTTTAATATTCAATAAGTAATTTGGAATTGGAAATTTTACTTTATTAATTATTATTATATTTTGAATATAATAAAAAAGAGAACTAATATAATAATAATAATAATTAAAAAAAAGTAAATATAATTAAAATTTACATAAATAGAGCTAAATTTTATTTCATATAAATCTTTCTTTAAAAAATTCCTATAATATTAAATTTGATTGAAATTCATATTCAAGATTGAAAATTCTTTTAGATATATTGTTAAATTATTTTTTTCTGTAAATTTAATTCCCTAGCTTATTTTTTGTGCATTCTTTGTGCAGATATAAAAAATAGATTTATAAAAAGATTCCCAGTGATATATTATATTTTAATTTGATTAATTTGGATGATTTCTTTGAAAGAAAATTTAAATGAATAAAATAAATAAAATTCAATTTAAAAACAAGAATCCATGTACGTGTATATATTCATTAAATTAAAATCTAAATATTGCTCTTGCTATTAAAAAATACTAATACTATATCTATTTACATTAAAGATTTCTAATATCCAGAAAAAAATTATTCGAAAATGTATTCGTATCTTATCACTAATATAATTTAAAAATATATGAAATGTATAAATGTTCATTAAAAAGAATTAAATCAAAAACAACTTTCTGCATATTCTTTTTTACATTCTATTTTTATTTTATTATATTTGATTAACTGTTATACCTGCTAAATCATAATCTTAAAGAGATTAAGATCAAGAAGAGATCAAGTAGAATCAAGAATAGATTAAAGTTTTAATAGATAGTGTTATATATATAATAATTATTTATTTATATAAATGTAGAATTGAAACGTAGCAAGGTTAATTCTTTGTTCATATTTTTAATATTCATTTTTAATATTCATATAGAATATTAAAATTTAATATTGATGGATTCAATAATATGGGAAATAGAAAACATGGTCGCATATCAGACATTCTCTGACATGCATCACACATTGACTTTTTTTCTTCCCCAATCGGGGAAAGACGCATCTCATTCCTTCTCACGTATATTCGTTTGATCAGAGGCATGGAATTCCTCTTCTCTCTCCTCGCCTTTTTCGCTTCGCCATGTGTGTTCAACTATAGAGATTCTCTCTTTCATCATCATTCCTATATAAATATAAAAATGCTTATTTTTAATTCAATTAATTTTACCAATTAATATATAAAATTTTATTTTCATTTCTTTATGTAATATAGAAGTATACGTACAATAGTAGATGTACAATAAATAATACATCATATAAATATTAAAAAAAAAAATCGAAGATTTTAAGAATCTTATAATATGAAAACAAGCAAAAAATGTCAATTAACATAGATCTTGCAATCAATTTTTTCGATATAAAATTAATTTTCATCTGCAAATGTAGTCTTGAGTTGACAATCTTAATGATCTCTTGAATCTTTATTTATATTTAAATATTGTAAAAAAATTCATTTGTGACATTAAATTTTCATAAATAATAAAAATCTATTCAACATAATCAATTTGTATTAAAAGAATTAATTGCACATTTTTCGTTCCATTTGGTAAACATTATAAATGCTTGGACATTTTTTTTAATATTTTTATTTTATAAGAATTTTTTTTGTTTATACTATCATCATTGTAAATAATATGATCATATATAATTTTGTTATTTATTTAAAAAAAAAATCTATTATTTTTTCACAAATGATTAAAATAATTCAATTATTTTTATAAAATAGTTGCTAATAATGTTAAGAAAAAAGATTAATTATTTATATCTAATATTGTATTCTAAGATTAATAAGTGAATAGATGTTGTCGAAATATACAAGATATTATAATCTTAAAAGAGATAATGAAATTCTAAATAATGAGAAGCATGATAATGGTATATAGAATTTCTTTTTAAAGATTCTTTATTTATGAAACTCTTATTTAATGAATGAGCAATTAAAAATTGACTGTTGGAAATAAGAAGTTTAACTAACTAACAGACAGTTTCTCAGCAGTTAATTTTTAATAGTATATTCCGAAATAGAAAATCACAAAATAGTTATAGATGTATTCATATTTATAAAAAAAGTTTAAAATAAAATATAATCTATAAGTTCATTGTCAAAATTATTCAATTAACGTTTCCAGATCTTGATCTATCTCTAATAAATCTAATAAATCTTATAAATTTTGTCGTAAAAATAATAAGATAATATTTGATAGGATTCTGCAATAAGGCATTATCCAGAATTGGAAATTTGGTTTGGCGAACGAAGAATAGCTAGCAAAATATCATAAGGTGATGGATGTTGCGAATTCCGAGCTGTGCTATTAATTCCATTAATAGTCGAAGAACGGTGATCAGGTTTTTGAGATACTGCATCAAACAACCTAAGATTTGATGACAAAGAGAAAGATAATAATCGATTAGACAATCTAAAAATCTAACATTGTTAAAGTCTAAACTGAACGATTTTGAATATTACACAAATGTGATGCCTAATTTAATAAAAGATCATCTATTGTAGTAGGATTTTGAGTTTTGAGTAAACGAATAATGGTTTATTTCAACTGTTTGTAGCTGATTGACAATTATAATGATTCTAACTGTATTTTGATATAAAATATATCAATGAATTCTATGTCACCTATATTCTATTTCTTATTCTAACTAATCTGATCTAAAAGATTGTCGCGATTCTTGATTTTTCTTCTAATCATTATTTTTCATGAAAATGCAAATTAATAAGAGATAAGAAAAACAATAATAGTTGCATTAGAGGGCGGTTTCGAAGGATGAGCCTTAGTAGGATCGCGTCGCAGCGCATAGAGGTCACAATCTTTGCGCTCGTTTTCACTGTCTGTCGCTCAAGTGTGATTTGTAAAATCATTGCTGCTATATCGTTGTTTAAATTGAGAATCTAGAAAATGTTAGGGAATTGTATTGCTCGTAAATGACTGCTAGACTATTAAAAATACTCGAGCTGTTGAAAATAAAATCCAAGCTGTTTGACCGCTTCACAAGTCTTCATCATTACAACTATTATCGCATAAAAATTAAAGTTACATTATAATTAAAGTATGCGATATTCGTGGAACCTTCTTCAATAATCATTGCTTCAAATCATTGCTTCTTTCTAACTCTTAGTTTATATTTTTGCGGAAGAAAATAAATTAAAACAACAATTTTATAAAATCATAGTTGGAACTCATTTCAGACAAAGTTCAAATCGGACAGTTAAAATTGAAATAAAATTCAAATCAGATCATAGAATTCAGATAGATCAGATTGACGATTAAAAATCAGAAATTCAAATCGATAAATTCAGTATAGACAGAGTTCAAATCAGAGATTAATTAGAGACAAAACAGAATTTAAATTAAATCTGTTAGAATTGAGATCAGATCACAATTAAAATTCAAATATAATGCAGATTAGAACACAATTAGAAATCAGAATTCAGTCAATCATCAGTTAGTCGCAAATATTTAGAGTCAATCGCTATTAGCTCACTCAAAACTCACAATCCAAAGAATTATATAGTCATAATCGTAAATGGTTCTTCGAGCGATATATTCAGTTTGGATACTTCTTTTTGCGTAATATAATTTACATTATATTACGTATAATTTATACATACAATTAAACTTTAACATTTATTGTAATTAATGAATATAAATAAAGATAAATTTTCTTATATATTGAAAAAAGTTGAAGATATTTTGTTATTTTTTATTTAAATATAAATTTATTTCTAGATTTTTAAAAATCTCTATTTTTGATAATTATCTAAATTTCAATATTGGAGAATCAGATAATTTTTTTGCATATTACATCATATAGAAAAAATTCATCGATCGCGACTTAATTTTAATTTTAATTTTAATCATGTTTGCGCGTAATAATATTGTAATAGTGATGATGGATGGAAACTTAATAAGCGTGTAGAATTTTTGATAGATGTCATAACAATATGATATATTTCTTAACGATGAATCGACTGTATTAGTGCAGTATGCTTATGTATATGAGAGCTTTTACAATATCATAACAGGTGATATCAATCCGTATTTGAGGGTTAGAGCACGATATATTGTTACAAAAAAAAAAAAAAAAATTATCTATTTATCGTATCCAGAGTACACAACGTAGTACAATGTAGTCAGAGTACTCAACGAATATTAATTGTTAATGATTGTTCGCGCTCGCAGTAATAATATTGTAATGATGTTGATGCATGGAAGCCAATAGCTGTGTATTTGTAAAATGCCCTTCGACAAATGTCATAACAATGGTATATTTTTTAAAAATGAGTGGACTGTATAAACAAGTCCGGTACAAGTGCGGTAGGCGTGTATATTTTATAAGAGAGCTGGACTTTTCCCAATGTCACAGCAGGTAATCGAATCAATCCAATGGCCAGAAATACGATATGATGTTAGAACGAAACTATTAATTTGTTATCAGAGCACGATTCGTTCATAATGATACTTTTTTACAAGTGAAGTTCGTGCTTTCAAAAAATGCCTTTTTAGTTCAATTGGGAGGATCACTACGATTTCTTGATGTATAAAGTATAATATCGCAATCAATTTTTGATTTGCGATACCTTTAAGTTAGAAAAAAATTTCTCGAATTGAGCTGATAATCAACATATATTACATTGAATCAGTATATTTATTATAGATTTTCTCAAATTAGAATGATGTTATTTATCCTTGAATTAATTATGTTTGGAGTATATTACTTTTAACATCTGTTTCAACCAAGCTGAAGTGTCAAAAATATACAATTATAAATGTCGATTAAATTTTCAAAAACGATAATCTTCTCTAAATTTTTGTTTAAACTGAATAATGGTCAGCAAGCGATAATAATAAAAAAGGATTTCCATAGAATTCCTTTATTCCATTCGAGGAATTTTTTCTTTCGAATAAGCTGTCATAAATCTCGCGAGCAAATATCACATAACATAGAAATAGAGAGAAAATGTCCGATTAAAACAAACAAGTTTATTATTAATAGAAAAGAAAAAAAAATTTTTTTTACACAAATATAATTTTAACAAATAATGCAAATAATATCATTAATGATGCTCTATTAATGATCGATAAATTCAAAGGAAGATCGGAATTGTCAATTTTTGTCAAATTTTTAGGAATTTGTGAATTAGAGATAATAATAGAGATAATAACAATAATAAAACAATTGAATCTTTTATATTTGTTTTTTATTTTATATTATTTTTATTTCAAAAATAAAAATAAAAAATATTATAGTTATAAGAAAATTGAAGATTTTCAAAAACATTAAAATGCTTTTGTCTTTGTTGATCAATGAGTATTGTTCAAATTCAATTCTTGCTGACAAAAAGAAAAGGAAAATGTTCAATTTTATGAAATTAAAGAAATTCTCAATAGAATGATTGAGATTTTATAATTGATTTTATAAATTAAAAAATGAATGAATGAATAGAAGTAAATGAACATATCAAAATGTTACAAAAATGTTATAATATTACAATCAAGAGTTTATCTTGGTAATTGTTTAATTGAAAGAAAATATGTTTCGTTCCAATACACTACAGAAGTTATATGATTATGTTCCCCTCGTAGTGATACTCATACACGAGTTACCAACTTACAAGAAATAAATTCCAGGAAAGAAATCTTATTATTTCACGCTATATTAAAAAGAAAGAGTTTCGAAACTTAGAGAGAGAGAGAGAGAGAGAGAGAGCGCATTCACATGGAGTTTTTTTTTTTTAAACAAAAAGAAAAAACAAGTTTATTATGCGAAAAAATTAAATTAAAATTGAATATATTTTTTTAGAAAATGATGATTTAGGACAAATGATATAAAATATGAAATTCTACTATAATCAGATGCTATAAACAGTTTTTAAGAAAAAATAATAAAATCGTATTGATACAAATAGAAATAATAAACGTAAATATTAAATTATGAATAATAATTTCTCAAATTATAGATTATTTTTAAAAGAAATAATTCCATAATTATCATAAGACTTAAATTTTCCAGTATTATTTTTTTGAAAACATATACAAATTATTTGAAATAATGGACTAATTATGACAGAAATTTCATTTCTAAATTCTAAATATTACAAACTAAAAAATACTTCATAATAATAAGATTTATTAAAATTACATTTATTTAAAAATCCAAGATTATATTTCAATTCGATTCAAAAGATTAAAAAATATAAAATAATATATAGTTATATATACATATATATTTTAAAACTTTTTCATAATGGTTGGTTTATAATTCAATCCTGGATAGAATGCAAAATTCAATTTTATACTAAATTAATTCAAAATCTTAAAAATTCGAAATTCGAATTCGCGATTCGAAATTGTTCATACTAACAGTTATTGATATATTAATACAATTGCAACATTTCGAATATACATAACATTGAATCTGATATAATTAACTATAACTCTAACTATAATTAACTTGTAACTCATATACTATTTATATCAGTTCAATATTTTGGAATAATATTATTTAAAACAAAATGTATTTTCAACTGCAAAATTTATAATAGAAACTAGAAGACAATATAAGTCAAAAGAAAAATTAGATTACTTATTTATATATATTATTTTAATAATAATAAAGTTACCTAAAAATTTAAACTTATCGTAATTAGAAAATATAAAACATTTTAAACTACGAAAAATTAAAAAAAACTCAGAAAAATTGCACGTCATTAAAAAAAGTTTAACACATTTTCAAATGCAAATGAAAACAGAAAACAATTAAATATCTGTATATTTATACTATTACTATATTATTACTGTATTTATTATATTATTTATAATATTGATAATATTCTTAATTATTATAATTATGTTCATTTTATATATATATGTATGTGTATTGTAAAAAACAAAATTCACAATTGAGAATCATTGAAATAAAATTTCTCAAAAGAGAGGATTATTGGAATATGTGACATAGAAATATGTAAAATTATATCATATTTATTCTACATTAAAAATTTATTATATTTATAATTTTTATTATATTTTATAATATATTGTATATTATAAAATATAATATTATATATAAATATAAAAAAAAATGTATTATAATTTTTAAACATATATGTTAAACATTCTTTCAAAGAGAAAAAAATCAAAGAATGAATGAATGTTAATAACGTAGTCGAAATGCGAGATATTCTAAATTTCTAAATCTTGAGAGAAATAGAGAAATTTTAAATAATGAATTAAGAATCATAAGAATCCTTTCTCGAAAATTCTTTATTTATGAAATCTTCATTTAATATAAAAATATAATAAACGAGATATTGTTGGAAATATCTTGTAGCAGATAATATTCGGAAATAAAGAGAATAGTTATATTTACAATTATAAAATTTAAAATAAAATATGAAGTTTCTTATCAATTTTATTTTCAAGAACAATATTTCCAAATTTTGACCTTTCTCTGAATTTTAAATTGTATTTCGTATTGTACAATTTCGTATTGTATTATATAATCTTTTTAGATCTCAATACTGTTGAAAAAAGAAAAAAAGAAAAGAAATTTTCTAAATGTCTCTTTAAAATTCTTATAATATACTTATAAAATTGTAGAAAAAGTCTGAGAGAACTTTTTTCATTCATTGACTTTAATCCAAAGATTAAGAAAACTTAACTTTTCTCGCTTTTCCAGCCATTAGTGCAAAATGATCTACATTAGGCTTTTCTAAACATCGTTTCCATGGCGCAAAGTCCTTAAATTCCTCGATATCGATGTTTGCACAGCGGTGCTGCACGAACATTTCATTATTTCCGTTTCTTTGAAATAACTAGGCCAGTAACGCAAATCTACGACGACTTGTCCCTTCTTTCTTTCTTTCTCACTTCCTTTCTTAATCGACTTGGAAGGGTCTCGACATTGCATCGTGGTCGATGTAATCGTCATCTTTTTATAAAGCTATTAAGTTAAACCATTCTTAAGTCTGAAGAATCGAGCATCTACGATCGTTGCGGGATTTCAGCTTTAGTGAAATTTTAAAGTTACTTCGAAGTTATACAGATAAGAGCAACGATTTCATCGAGAAAAGAAAAAAAGACATATTTCTTCGTTTGTTTCATTTATATTCGTTTTTGTTTCACGAGATACAATTGCTTATTCAATTTTTTTCTGATTTCTATTTAAACTCTCTCTTTCTCATTGACATGAAATTTTAAGAAATTCATTGAAACATTATTTCATTTTTTTAAGAACGAAAGATTAAAATCTTATTTGATATCATTTATCTTGATTTTGAGAATCATTGAAAATTGTGCATGAGAATTTTTTATGAGTATTTTTTTATTCTGAGGAAGAGTTCGATCGTGAGATTTATTTTCTATTTCTCGTTTAATAGAATGATTCATATAAATTTGAATGAATTTCATTAAGAGACATGTTTAGAATGTAAATATATAATTTTAATAAATAACAAATATTGGAGTTTGAGAATAATTAAAAATTTTTATTTTATATAATATGTCCTTTTTAAATCAACATCTAAATTATTTGCATTATTATTACAAATAGAAAAAAAAAGAATGTACATGGAATACATATTTAGAAACAATAAAAAAAGTCCCAAGATCATTGTAAAATGATTGAATTTTGAATTTAAATTCAAATATAAAATAAATAAATTTATTTTATTAAATGTTTAAAAATCTGACAATGTACACGATAAAATAAATAATTTAGTTGACATTCATTGTTGATATTATAAATATGATTTAATATTTATAAATATGATATAAAAATGATTTTTGTAATTTACAAGAAGCTTTTCAGTTAAACAATCATTATTAGTTTGAATTTCTTATTTTATATTAAAATGTTTTATATTAAAATCTGATTCTTGATTGATGTTTTCATTTATGAACATTATTATGAATCATCATAGAGATTTTTTAAATGATTTTAATAAATAAATCTTGATAAATCTGATTAACTTTTTCCAACTTTAGTTTCAAAATATTATAAAGAATATTTATTTTTTATATATAACTATCAATCTAGATTAATTTTTTAATTATTTGTAAAACGTTTTGATACTGTAATAATATATTGAATTTTATTTAAATATACGCGTCCATAACAGTGCGTGGAACAATATATTGAGACTGTTACTTGTTGACTATTTATATAAATACATAACAGCACTAATAAAATTTAAAATTTATAATAATGAAATTAACTAATCATTTATCTAAAATGAATTTAGGCATTTCTGGATATTTCAAATAATATATATAGTTAATTATTGGATAACTAATTGAAGAATGTATGATACTTCGAATAAAAATTTATGTTTCAACTATTATAAATTTATTTTTAGGAATATTATATTGTTATTAACATATTATAGTGAAATTTTAATATATTAATTCAATATAACATATTTATTATTTTTAATAAATATTTATTAAACAATATTACAACAAAATTTAAAATAAATCCATTAAATAATATTCAAATTTACTAAATTCATTAAGATAAAATTGCGAGCAATATTTATTATTTTAAACAGATTATTTTTGCTCCAATATTATATCAATTTGTATCGAACAATCATTGTATCATTATATATATTGTTTTATAATTTATTTTGAATATTCTATATTATATAGAATATTCAAACTTAATATAACATTAATAATTGATACTAATTGATACTAAGAGTGATGATATATTTATTTATCTCTTATATCTTTTTATAAATTTTTTTAAAAAATGGTATCCGTTATGAATATATGTATAAGCAGAACTCAATATGTTTTCAATTGTGTTATCATACTCTTTAATTCATTTTAAAAACTAAAATCATCAAATTGTTTAAAATCTATCTTATTTTCTATAACATATTTAATATATTCGTTCATATAAGTGATATTTTATGTCCTTCATAACAAATATTGATTATTAATTGAAATTTTATCATATTCAATGAAAATGATTACATTAAAAAGATTAACTTTATTTATTCAATAATTTTAACATTTAAAAAAATTTGTTTTTGATATTATATAAAATTAATTGTATAAAATAAAATATAATTAAAATATTTTTTTTTAAATTATTGTAATGAATATATTAAAAATTATCGAAATCAGTGAAGGAAGCTCTTTTCTAATATAATTATTCAATTATTATTATTCTTTTCTTATTTCTTCAATCAAATTTTTTCCGATAAGTTTGCATTCAATGTTACTTAGCATTATCTAATATTATTTAAAATTATTCATTATTCTAGTATTAATTTATAACTATGATAGTTTCTTCAATCTTCTTCGTGTTATCCAATTATTAAGATCGTCAACAACGATGTCATTATTTTTCAACAAAACTACTCTATTTCTGTATAGATTAATATATCCGTTGTCATAATCTATATTCCTCTATCCTCTCTATCTTACCTCTTTTTTAATTCAATTTTTATTATATATTCTTTTCATTTCCAACAAGTTGAATTTTTCCTGGTCACGATTTTCACATTTGTTGATGCTAAAGTTTCTTTTCATATTTGCGTGAAATGCTTATCGCATAATTATGAAAAACTTATCGCATAATTATGAAAACAACTGGTCTTTACTTCTCATCATATTTTCTTCCATCTATTGGTTTAAAGGAACAATCGATTTTATGCAACATGTGTGAAATCATATTATTCAAAGGATTCTTATTTTAAATTTCTTTCTTCTTTTTTACATGATTTGTTGATAATATTAAAGTATGAAATTTTTTAAAGATAATGTAAAGATTATTATTATCTAATATATATAATAATATTATTTAATATAATAATAGGAAAGTAAACTGAAATAATATATTGAATTGGTACGGTATTAGTATTTATTTTTTTATAAAACAATGTTTTTTAATCTTTCTTCGATTATTGAATTCCCTTTCATGAGAATCAAATAATTGCAAGTTCTCACATTTGTATAAAGATCAATATTGTAAACAATTATAGAATATCATAATATATTAAAATAAATAAATCTATAAAAATTCTTCAATTCTTCTTCAATTAAAATTTTTTTTATAAATAATCAATGATTTTTTTCAGAGGTTTAAATTAAATGAATCTTAAATTTACTTTTTTATATTATATTTATGTTTATATCTATTTTTATTTATATCTATTTGTCTATAATTTTTAAGGATTTTAGTTTATTGAAAGAAAATTTTTTATTATATAATATGAATTTAAAATTTATTTACTAGAGAAATAAAATTAAAAATTAAAAACATTATTGGAGAATGCAGTTTCCGACATAATTATTCCATATTGAAGATTAATTAGTTGCTCAAAGCAAATTGCAAGCATATCATTTTACATGACATCATGAATGTCCCTTTATAGACAGATCGTGTATCTATAGCTTTGAGATTCAAGTAGTGACATAGCTGTTAAATACTATCGTGAATTAGACGTTCAAAATACAAATGTTTCAATATATTTATTTATAAGATAATATATAATATCTTGAATAGCAATTAGTAAAATTCTATTATACATGAAGACAAATTATATATGAATAAATTTTTTGAAATAATACAATAAAATGAAAAATCACAATATTTTAATGAAAATATAAAAAAAATTTGATTAAAATGAAATGAAAAAAACTTATTTTTTAAATGTATAATATTTTCGAATATGTATTAAATATATTAAATAATAAATAATAATATATTAATACATATATTAAATAAGATGTATATATTTATAGATATACACATATTTTTTAAAAATTTATCAAAACGAGTTATACTATTTTAAAATCAATTTTGAAATATAAAATGAATCTAAAATTTTTTTTTAACTAGAAAACATTTTTTAATTTCTTAAAAATAAACGATCTAAATTAATCATAAATATATTTTATAATAATAATTTATGAATTATTTTAATTTTAAATAAATTTATTTCTAATATATTTTTCATTTTTTTCTCTTAGGAATAATGAGAAATATTTATTTTTTGTTTTAAATTGTGATTGCTGTTTCCTTGAAAATTATATTGATTTTTGGTAAATAATCGCAAAGTATTCTTCTCTATAATCTTTTTTCTGTCGTTTTTATATTTTTCATTATTAATATATCATACATCTTGGTACTGTCTCTGAATATTGTACAAATTAATGAATTATTTTATCGTGTAAGATTCATATTTTGAAAAAACGAATAAATAAATGACATGATATAAAATTTGTTAAAAACTAAAAAACATTTTTTATTATTATTATCTAAATCTAATAAGTCTTCATTTTAATATTGCTATATAATTTTTATATTATATTTATATTATATATATTATTTTATATTTATATTATATTTATTATATATTATGTATATATATGTATACATATTATACATTGATATTATAAATGACGAAAAAAATTTTAATTTCCAATAATTAAATTTTAATCTTGAATAATAAATCAATAACAAATATTTTAAGTGATAAAAATGATTAAAATTTCGAAAGATTTCGCTGGACAATCGATATGAAATTTGATAAGATAAGCAGGTGAATATACGAATATAAAATAATAATAATAAAATAAAATAATAAAATACACAAATATAAAAAATTTTAGCTTTAGTTTATTATTTTTTAAAATATTAGTAAAAAACTTTCAGCATTATACATTTAATATTGTTTTCATTTCAGATATTAATATATTAAATGTTTAATGTTTATTCAGATGTTATTAATAGAATTTTTATTATATATTATTAGTTGTATTATATATTATAGTTGTATTATATATTATTATCATTGTATATAGTCAATAAAATGATATAAAATTTCGAGGTGAAGATTATTTTATTATTATTGTATTTATTGTGCATTTTATTATTCCAATTTGTCTCCTAGCAATCAGAAAAATTCTAATGAAAAATTTATTAAGTAATGGTATTTGATAAATAAAGAATATTTAATTTCTTGATAATGATTAAAATAAATATAATAGATTAACTAATAAATTTTTTGAAATTTTCGAAATTTAAATTTAAATGTAACGTAATGTACTTGGGAAAAATAACAATAGAATAAAAACTATTAAAATGAAAATAGAAATAGAGAAATAACAAGTGTAGATATTATTATATATTACTAATATATGTTTTCGAATTATAAAATGCACGAAAACAATTATAAAGAATTATGTTATAAATATAATAACAATTTTATAACTATCATAGTTAATACTTATTGCGATATTTTATATAAAATACATAGTCATTGAAAATATTATTATTATATTATCGATTATTTCAAAACCAATAATAATTATTTCAATGAAGATAATTGTTTAATAAAATAAGTGTTATTGAATACTAAATAGTATTAATATATTATAGTCATATCAGTATATTCAATATTGAATATAAAAAATTGTAATTAATATTTCGGAAACAACTAATTCTTAAACTAAAATTTATATTTAGATCCAATTCCCCATCATTTCTTTAAATTTTATTTTAATTGACCATCTGGACTTTTCAAAAATACATAAAAATCATAAAAATCCTGTTGAATTTCAAAATCTATTAATAAAAAAATAATTCAAAATTTTATTCTAAATAAAAGAGAATTAAGATATTTAAACTTTGATGCAAGAATTAAAAGTTTTGAAAATACAATATTTCATAAAAAATGATAATTTTTTATGAAAAAACAAAATTGTTTAAAAATTAAAGAACAGGGTTACTAAGAACTAAATAATTTCGAAAAAAATATAATACAAGTAAAAAAATTACTCTTTAACATAACTTTATTTATAAACTTTATCTATATATTTATTTCATTTCTATAAATATTATTCGTATAAAAAAATAAAAAAATAAAAAAATAAATAAAAAAAAAGAGGGAAAAAGGGGTATTAAATATCATTTTACGGATTTGTTTAATTTGAATCTTTATATGAACATAGTAATTTGTACATAATAATTTATGCTAAATGGAATGCCATCTGGCGTGAATCATTCGAATAAAATGAGCTATTATAACGACTTTCTCAAATGCATTAAACAGCTTTTTTGGAAAACGTATAGCAGCTTAGACATTGAATTTCTGCAATTGTAAACGTATTCGATGCTCCTTATATCCTCAGTGATTGTCGTTCTACGTTCTGAACTTAATGGGAAATTGAATATTCTTTATTTCGCATTATGGATAAATGAATGCCTTGAAAGAGAATAATATTAATTAAAAGTTAGAAGAATTAAACGTTAAATATATTTATACATATCATTCATTTTCCATTAATGTTGTTACAATAATATATAAATGAAAGTAATATTAAAATTATTAGTATATATAGTATATAATTATTATATATACTATATATATATAATTATTATATAATTAATAAATATTAAATAATTGTACTGTTTAACATTTCTACTTTATCTAATTTATATTTATTTGATTTTGTTAACCAATAGATGTTTTTTATGTTATAGATATACAGATTTTAATGTATTTAAATTACTTGTGCAGAAAGCAAAATATTTTATGTAGATGAACTTATAGAACTTGTTATGATGATTCATTTTTAAGAAGTATAAGAAAATTAGTGTAAATCAGAATTTATTAATCCTTACGAAAATATATAAAAGTGCTACATTGAAATATTGTTCATTTTTGAATAGTTGTAACTTTATAAAAAAAATTATATAATGTTTTGCAGATTATTTTTAATAATAAATTTTTACTTCATTATTTCGAATTTTTTTGTAGATGCCTACATTAAGAAGATGTTTTTATACAAGAAAATCAATAATTTTTATTCAAATATTATGAAAAATTTAAATAACTCAATTTAATTTAAAAAATCTTTTATGAATAACTATAAATTTAAAAAGATTGAATCTCCTATATAAAGAGCTTCCAAAATTGATATACAATTTTATATTAACCTTTTAATTTAAATGACATGTGTTATCAACATTGCCTATACAAATTAAACTTCATTATAAATTTCATTAATTAACTTCATTAGAGCATTAAAATTATATTTTATTCATCTTTTTAAAAGCCATAGTTTATACGATGGAATAATTCTTTTTTAATATTGCACTCTTTAAAATATATTTTGATTATATTATAATGTCAACAGAATTGGACTAAACATAATCTATTATAATTGAATCATGATAAATATAAAATCATGCTATTAATCACTACTGATTTATTAAATAATGAAGAGAAGTAACTATAATCATTATAATTAAAATATTATATCATAATTAATCCAATAATTCAATTGATTATGAAATAATTCTTATTATTATTGAATCAATAATTTATTTGTAATATAATAATAACATCGTATATTAAAGAATTGTTTTCTTTTTAATATGCAAATATAATTTAATTAATGATTATATAATAACAAATTGTTTATTTTCCTATAATATGCAAATTTTCTTTTAATATAACTCTCATTTTAAATATTATCTGATAATCTATATAGCTTATTTATATTTATTATTATTACAAATAACAAAAATTTTCCGATACAAGCTGAATGGCAATCGATGCATAGTGGAAAAAAATTATTTTCACGAATATTAAAAATATAAAAAATAAATATTTATTATTACAATTTTATAAGAATAAAATAAAGAATAATAGAATACTTAAAATGAATGAAAATTTTATGTAAATATTCTTGTAAGAAAATTATAGTATAAAACTTACGAAGTGAAGATAATATGACCTAAAAATTCAACTGAAGCCATCTATGAGTGAAATCCGCAATTACTTAGTTGCCAACCTAATAGATTTTATATTTTGAATATAATTTTATTGTTAAACTCGAAAAACTTGAAATCATAAAATAATATTTTTATTTTTTAGAAAATTTAAAATTTAAATTTAAAATAAATAATAATACTTCATTTATTACCGCTTTTTTTGCATTAGATTATTTTTGTATATTATTTTAATTTTATGATCATAAAATAACGATTTCATCACATAATTCAAATGATTACAAATGATATTACAAATCTTGTATATAATTAATTAATTAATTCTCTATGATTAATAATTATGTATATCATTATGTAATTCAAATGTAATTGATTATTATTCAAGTTTGAATATTAGTGATACATATTTTGTCAAATAAAATTATGTTTTAAAATTATTTATTAATTTTTAAAAATTTGTTAAAGTAAATATTTCAGTTTTCAAATTTAAAGATTATTTAATTAATAAGTAACTTAAAAATGCTTTTTATCATAATAAATTAATTAGATTCGTATTTTTAACAATATTCGATGAAAAATTACATATTGTTTTATATTATAAAAGTGTCTTCAAAAAAATTTGAAACGGTAATGTAGAAATAGAGATAGATTTTGCCTTTTAAAAGAATTTGAGAAACATTGTTGTATGATTTCTAAAGTTAATTGTTCAAAAATTAACAATATTTCGGTTTAGTGATCCGAAACTATTGTCATTATATTTGATACTTAATATAAAAAATAATAAATTAAATTGGCAATTTTATAAATAGAAATGGACTATTGAAGAGCGAGTTATTTTTATTTTTTAGAAAATTTAAAATTTAAATTTAAGTTAGTTAGTTATTTCATTAGATGAAAAATTTCAATAATATAAAACTAGAAAATATATTGTTTATGTTTTTTCTGATTTCTATAGACAAAAAAATAAAACAATTAAAATTACGTATTTTTTATCGAAAAAAGCTATTTTTATTTTAAAAATAAAATATTCATATTCTTCTTATGGTTTACAGTTATAAATTATTAATATAATATTTATTGAATATAAACAATTGAATAATTTTTATATAAATATAATTATAAATATCGAATATTAAATATTATACATAATATTAAATATAGAATTTTTATGTAAATAATAATCAATATTTTTGTAGTAATAGAAAAGATGGAAAATATTGATTTTAATAAAATATTTTTCAATAAAATTGAAAATTTTTTAATTAAAAATTTAATTAATATTATTTTTAGTATATATTATTATTTCATCAAAATTTTATATTTTAGATATAACTGAATAATATTGAAATATAAATTATGCTATAATAATAAAAAATAAATAATTGCCATAAGTGAATTAAAAAAGCGTTTATTAAAATGAAAATATTAATTATTATTGATTTTATTCAAATAAATTTTTGATACTTCATTTAAATCCAAATATTATTTATATTTCATTCAGATCGAACAATTTCAAATTTGACATATTAATAATAAACTTTCAAACATAATATTTTTTTTATTTTTCACTCATTTATCATATTTTTTTAATATAATTTTTTCTAAAAATAGATGAAATATATAGAATAAATATATATATATAAATTAAAAGATTATTATCCATTATTCATCTCTATTCCTATCTATTCTTGGAAATGAGAATGAGAATTTCATATATATTGTATATAATTTAAATTATCGAATTGATATCGATTCTTATCTATATGTTATTTCAGATATATATGCTTAAGCAGATTAAAATATCGTTATAATATAATGTTATATCAATAAATCCAAGAAATTATTTTTAAATTTATTCAAATTAATAGTTATCTTTAAACTAGAAAATATAATATTTAAGAAGTTAATATATCTAAAAAATCTAATTATATAAATAATTAGAGAACTATAAACTTGAAGGTAGATATACTGACAAAAAATATTTTATTTCTTATTTTTCATTAAGACTTTTTTTTTTCAGATTCTATATTTCATTTTCATAATTTAATTATCATTTATTAATTATTTAAAAATAGTATCAGATATTAAAAAATTTAATATATTTTTCGATGTAAATTACTAATGTACAAGGATAAATATAATGTATATATTTTTTTTCAAATAGATTTAAAAATTTGATGCATTATTCTATTTGTTGACAAGGTTTTGCATAGGATACATTGTTTTCATTAAATCATAAGCTCTTTATATAGTTTCAAAGGAAAAAGAATAGATGAAAGAGCGTGCAAAATAAATGTAGGAAAAAGTATTACGAAACATTTCTTTTTCCGTATGTTTCTGTATGTTTACACGAGAAGAAACATTATACTGAATCTTGTTACGTATAAGTTTTCATAAAAGTTTCCATTGTGACGCCCAGAAGGTTCCTTTAAAAAAGCCCTAACAGCCTGAGGTATTCCGTAAGATTTCTAAAAAATTGAAATATGGCCTGCTTTAAACGCGACTACGGTTTTATTAGAGAAAGAAAGAGAGAGGAATTCATCTCGTAATCGTTTTTCATTATAAATTATAACTTCCTTAACTCGAGTTCCTACTTATTATTATTATATCTTTAATTTTGTTTAAAATTAATTCTATTCTATTTATTTCTCTTATGTCCCATTTTTCTTATGAAATTGTAAAAATTAAATAATGCTTATTTTTTATTTATTATTTATTTTTCACGTTTGAAACAAACTTGATAAAAAAATATGGATATATCAGAGAAATATTTGAAATAACTACATTTTTAGATAATGAAGTAATATATATTTGTAGAAGAATATTTAAAACTTTTACAAAATTATAAGCTAATCATGTGCATTACAAAAGTTTATTTCTTTTTACATTTTTTTAAACTAATGATCATAACATAATAAATATAATAAATAATATAATAAATAAATCATAATAAATTATAATATTATAATAATTAAATTATAATAAATTAATCATAATAAAAAGAAAAATAGATTAACCTTTAAATACAATATATGAGTTATTATTTTTTGAATGATCAGTTTTCAGATAAGAAAGAAAAAGTTTATATGCACAAATATTGTTTAAGACTTAGATTGATTATAGAAAGATTGAGACTAATTGCTTATATAAGTTCTTTGTTAACCATTAATAACGTTGCATTTATATATTTGTATTATGTAAATATGTATACAATAGGAAATTTGCAAACAATACAAGAAGAAAAATTCCAAACAAAAATATAAATAAAAATCAATTTAATGATATTTATAATTTCATTAAAATTTACGATGATATTAATTTTTAAAAAAGTCATTTTGACTGTCATTTTGATTTTCAGATGTTCAGATTAAAAGATGTTAACATATTTATGAGACATTTTTGGAGATTTCAATTCAACTGATATTTCACTTGTTGGACATTCATTAATACTCCTCATTCATACTCCTTTGAAAATCTGTTCCTTCTTTGTTCGTCTTATACCGTGTCTATATACTGTTGTTTGCAAACAACTTACAAAATATGATTGCCGGCAGTGTGGACACTTTAGCGAATAGGTTACTATGTTAACTCGTTTGTGAAGCAAACAGTCATTCACATCAAAGGCTCTATTCGCAAACTTAGAATAGATCTGAATATGTTGTAATAATCTCAATGAATTGAATATTCCAATTATATTATATAAAACTGTTTGTGAATTCTAATGTGGGCGATACAATATTTTTGCTTCAATTTAAATATTTATTAAATTATTATATAATTATTTATTATATTATTATATATAATAATTAATTATATAATAATTAACATTATGGATCAAACAATTAACAATTATGTTGGAAATCGCGGAAAACAAGAAAATTATGTTAACATATCAAATTGCATATTTCAAAACATTTTACTTATGTTTCACTTATTTTCATTCATAATTATTAATATTTTTTTCTTTTGTTTTGATATTTTGTTGATGTTAAATATTTATTAAATATAATATTTTGTAAAATTTTCTAACAAAATGTAAGAAATACAAATAAGAAGTACAATAATTACATTATAATGTTGCATATTTCCTGAAAATATTAATAATTGAAGATATTAAAGTTTATATTGATTTATCATGATTCTTTAGTAGATTGCCTCTTTCATAATTAGTATAAAGGAAAAAGTATCAAAATAAATAAGATAGAAATATGAAATTTAAAAATTTTGACCTATATATACATACCTATATATACTCTGATACATTAAATATTTTGATAATTAAAACATTCTTCCATTATGATTGTTATATTTCTTAATTATATTTCTTTCGTTTGATAAATGTTTTATGTTTTAATTATAATAAAAAATTTCTATACACTTAACATGATATTTATTTTAACTTATTTTTTGGTTTTTATAGAAACAGAAAGAGTACATTCTATTATAATAAATCATAGTTTCAGTATATTCATAAAGATTTGAAATATTCATAATATTGATTATGATATGATAAAAAAACTGAAATGAAAATGATAGAAATATGAGATATTTGATATATGATATAATATAATTAATATTAATAATATATAATATATAATGTATAATTATTAATATTATTATATAATGTATAATTATTAGTATAATTAAATAAAATAGGAATATAATTTAAATTTTCTGAAGAGACAAATTATAAAGATTCATTGTTTATTGTAGTAATTGTGAATTCATCATGTTTATATCGATTCAAAAAATACAATTACAT
The DNA here is from genome assembly GCF_003254395.2 of Apis mellifera. Classification (NCBI taxonomy): domain Eukaryota; kingdom Metazoa; phylum Arthropoda; class Insecta; order Hymenoptera; family Apidae; genus Apis; species Apis mellifera. The sequence continues at coordinate 4,282,383 of NC_037644.1, read as the reverse complement.
ATGTAATTATTGCAAAACAAAATAAATTATTCTAATCTAATTGTAATTATTTTGTTATGTTTGACATATTTATTAGATTTATTATATTTAATATATTAGATTTATATATTAATAAAATCTTTATATTAATACATAATTTATTTATCTTAAAAAAAACATCTCATAGTGCTATTTGAATACTACTTTGTACTAATCCGGTTTTTGCTTTATTTAAAAAATAATAAAAAAATAAAAAAATAAATATACAAGATTCATAATATTTTTATGTAACATATTTCTTAAAGAATATGAAATAATCTCAAAGAAGAATTCTTTAATTGTCAAAAAGTGTTTCTACATTAAAAATTTGCATTTGTGCATCTATTCTTCTTCATTTAACATATGTAAAAAGTTCTAAAAGTATCTATTTGTTAATAAATTATTTATAAGCTATGCATCTCTAAATTTCTGATAATTTAAACTTATGATCGTATCACCTTTTTGTTTTTTTTTCTTTTATTATTGATGATAATAAATATTTTAGTTCTAAAACAGTTCTCTTATTAATAAGCTTAAAATAACTGACTTATGATAATGTGCAAATAATTATTGTAACAAATCTAACACTGCTACATTGAAACAAAATCCAAATGTTTTTCAGATTATGTTATTTTAATATGGATAAAATATTTCAATAAATATTTCAATAAAATATTTCAATAAGCTCTATGTATCTTATTAATATATTATAAATATTATATAAACAAATGTTCGCTCCAAAATGTTCTTTTCAATGACGATATAGCTCTATATTGTAATATGTTTCAAGTGGATTAATCGATTTTTTAGCAATTGAGCCGAGGAATTGAGAATTTATAATCTTTATGTATCTTGTATTATAATTTTTATTAACTTTTCTTCGTTTATCAAATTATGATTTGAGTTAAATAATGAATTCGATTCTCTATATAATATATAATAATATATATTATATAATATATAACTCATAGAAATGTCTTCTGTTCTTATTTAAAAAAATATAAAAAATTTAGAAAATACAGAAAATCATTAAATTTTGAACATTCGTTTCAGAAAGAGATAAAAATTCTTTATATATATATATATTTTTAATTATTTTTTTTTAAATTCTCCATTATCTCCTCTCCTTATATCTTTTGGATTTGTTTTTTCAGTTATACAGAAAATATCCGATTTGCTTAAATAGGAATCTCAATGAGTATAATGAATATAAAAATTTCCAAATAAAAAAATATATAATACAGAGATATTTTCACAAGGAATAAAATAATGAAAAGAAAATAAGAACAATAATAATAAAATATATATATTAGAATTCTTTTTTTAGAATCATCAAGCGAGAAAGTGAGATTAATACTGAATATTTAATTACAATCCTCTTATTAGAAGAGGAATCGTGCTTTCTTCAGTTCGAAATAAAATGTTTTAAAACATAACATTATTTATTTTTCTATTCATATATTTCTATTCATTCAAATATTATATTATTTCATTATTCATTTAAATATTATATTATTTGGAAAAAGTTATTTTTTCTTTTCTTTTTGAACTTCAATAAAGTCAGTTTTTATATTTTCAATAGAGTTCATCATGACTCAACGTTTTTATTACCAATATTTTATTATATTTAAATATATGATATATGATATATTTTGCATCATTCTGCAAAAGATACCTTAATACATACATTGTAAAAATTTTCAAATATAGATAATTACTTTCATCCTTTTGTTTCTGCTATAATAATCTAATAATAATCTACTTATATACAATTCATTGTTTCTTAATAATTTCTTATTTTATTTTAGCATCTCTATCTCTATCTCTTGTTCATTGGATACTATATTTTTTATGGATTCTACTATTTTATATTTTTTGATTTTCAAATAGATGATATTCTTAAAAGAAAGAAACATTAGAGAATATATACTCATTATTTTATAAAAAAACCATAATAAGTTCTATTTTCTGAATTGCTCTAAATCTATTTACGAGTTCAAAATGATTATGATCAGCTTACATCATTCAGGAATATATACTATAATAAATTCGATTTTTAAATAGCAGAGTTTCCTCGCCAGCAAATCTTTCCGATTTAGCAAGAATTAAAAAAAAGCATTAGCTAACTTTTATAACATTATTATAGATATACTTTAATGTGGAAAATATTTTAGTATGGAAAATATCCAATTGTTCTGTATCATAATGTGAATAATTTTATTTCTCTGAAATTATTATTCTATTTCTCAATCTTACGGTGATTTTGGATTTATACTGTTACGATACGTTAAGATCATATTAAGATCAGTTTCTTATTGATGTAGGAAAGATGTAGATAGAAAATCTTTTCAACTTTAAATTTAAGATTATATCCATATAAGTTATAAAAGTAACTTTGTGAAAGATCGATATTGAGAAATTCATATACGATTGATGAACCAAAGGAATATCTGAATAAACAGAATTTTAATAATTTGACAAATTCTATCAGAGATTATTATTAAGCAAGATCTTTAGATTTAGAAAACTTTTCATTCCATCATATCTTTCATCTTAATTTGATCTAATTTTATTCGAAGAATTCTTAATACATTATATTCGAATAAGAAAGCAGTGATTAGAAATATGATTATATATATATATATATATATATTCAAGTATAAGATATCTGACCTAATTTCTAAAGATATAACTTATTGATCTCCTTGTCTGAAAGCCAGATTAAAAATTTTCATGATCCTTGAGCCTAATATTTATACAATTGTTATATGATGTATTAATTCGATAGTATTGTAATAGACTAGTATTCATCCACAATCCATTTCGATCTAATTCTATTTTCTTTGAAGATCAAAACAAATCTTTCATTATGGTAATAAAATCTCTACTGACTATTTTTCAAGTAAATATTTAAGGTAAAAAGAATTGCATCGCTATGTTTTTCTAATATTTTTCAAGCGCTAAAATTTTTTTCCGATCTATTTTATTATTAAAAATCACTCTATTAGCATTTATAATAATCGATAAAAAATTTATTTTTTAGAATAATTCTTTAATCATTTCTTTCCTATCCGCAGGAACTTATGTTTCTTAAGGATTATAATTCTTAAGTTTCTTAAGATATCTTTTTCTTCAAGTATCTATTTTTATTGTATCATAAAGAAATGCTTATTTTTAATAGTTTTTAATAGTTGATAACAACTTCTATACAAATAACTTATGAATAAGTTTTTATATTTCTCTAAATTTTAAAAGTCTCTAATAGCAATTTTTAAATTTTTTTCTATAATTTTTTTTTTATTGGAAACAAATATGTTTAAAATTATGACATATATAAGTAACATTGAATGGTTCAGAATAATTTTCATCCTATATATCGATCTAATCATATCGTCTTAGCAATACAATAATATAGGCTACTATATACATCTAATAATATAGTGTACTATCAAAATTTCGTTTAAGAACTTAATTAATTTCTAAATAATATCTTTCTTTATAAATTTCGATAATCTATTTCTTGATTATTTTTAATTTAATATCTTCTCTAGTCTAATAGTAGTAGTCTAGTCTACTAGAATAATAATTTAATATCCTTTTTAAAATTTCTTTTAATGATATTGTTTGACAGGAAAATTACTATTAAAAGTCTTTTTGAATTTTTGCGAAATTTTTTCAGTCCATCAATTCCTTATATTATAATTATTATATATTATAATCCGTTTTCATTTTCTTTATTATACCGTTAAGAGTATTATTACTTTTAATTTTCTTTTTAGGATGTAGAAAGCTTTTATTTTTTGATCCTGATTTGTATTTTTTGTTGAGGGAAAATACATTTTTTATCTTGAATTTTTCTTCACTCATTATTATCTTTATTGATTTTCAGGAGATTTCGAAAACAATAAGCAAGTTTTTTTTATATTTATTATTGACAGGAAGAGAGATAACTTTTCTTTTTATTTTCTGCTCTATATCAATACTGTACATTAATCAATATATCAGATTAGAAATAACATTATTTGAAGCAGAAACAATATGATTTGTTTGGTCTCAAGATGATATCTCGCTTTCAAATTAGATATTTGAAGGAATGTACTAATAGGATTCTCTTTGAGAAGATTCCTCATCCTTTGCAATTACGATAAGAATCAATAATCGAGCAAAGACATCTATCGCTTCTCCAATAATTATATTTTTGAACATCAAAGACTGATGAGTATTGTATTTGCATATCGGATATTCCAAAATAGAAATTAATATTCCATTCATTTAGATTTGATAAATTCTAATTCATTTAATCACTACATTTATCTTGGATCAATAATCCTAGAATGATCATTACATATTATTTAATTTATCACATTATATATTATTTAATTTAAATGTAGAAAGATCAGACCAGATGTCAGACTAAATTTTAATTAAATAAAATGAATAATTATTAAAAATAATTATTAAACTTTATAATCAGAAGATATTAAAAAGATATGCAATATATATAATAAGATATTTATAATGAAATATAAATAATAAGAATGAAATTATAAAAAATAATAAAAAAAATATAATTTAATATTGGTGATGATATCTATTTATATATATTTTAGAAATTACAAAATTAATAATAATAAAAATGACATAGAATGTATAAAAGAAAATGTATAAAAATGACAAAGACAAAATTTCTTTTAAACTATTATAAATTTTTTTTAGAATTAGAATTTAAATCAATTTTTATCAATAATTATAATAATTTCAATTATTTCTACTACTATTATTTACTAGCCTATTTATTAAGATAAGGAAAAAAAGTCACTTTATGCATAATAACTTTCTCCTTATAATAGAAAGATATCAAATTATTATAGATTTGTGAGGCTCTATAAAGATCGTTTGCGATCACGTTTATCTATCGTCATCATTGAAGCACTTGAAGTATTCACAAATTTACAATATCAAATACAATATCTTATTGAATATTTAAACATCAATATATGCATAATATTTCCGAAATCATAGTACTTCATGGCAATAGCCGCGTAATTTTACATGTAAAAATAAGTTGACAAAAAAGAATAAAATTTTTTGTTTAAAACTTTGTTTTCAAATAAAGTTTGAAAATTTTTCAAATATAAATGAAATTATATATTATTTTTATATTAGGTTTCAAATGAATTATAGATAGGAATGATATGATTCACAATTCTATATATGAAAATAAATAAAAAATATAGGGTAACATTTTATCCCTTATTATATTTATATATATTTATATTTATATTTATATTATATTTATCCTTTATAATGTTATTTCTGAAAAAATTGAGATTGAATATTTATAATTTATTAAGAAATCATGTAATTTTCAAATTCAATTTATTTGAAAACTTAATTTTAAATAAAAAAAATATTTTTTTTTCAAATTATTTTTTTTTCACTTGTATTATGATTCGAAAATATTCTATTCTATATATATTTCAAGATTCTCATTGATAATATGTCAATCTGAATGTTTCCGTAAATGTTTAATATTGATAATGTATTGATATAATATATTGATAATATATGTATATTGATTTTTATATATAATAATCTTAAAATATATATATTTATATATATATTGATCTAAACATTCTTTATATCTTAGTTTGAATATTTGTGTTAGTTCCAGATATTTCAGATTTGTTAAAATCATATTGCAATATAATATATTATTAACATAATATAATATCATTCATTAACATATTCCTTAAAGAGGTAAACACATTTATTATATTCTTTTCCCTATCATTGCCATCAAATATGAGTAACAATTTTTGAACAGAAAAAAATATCAATTTTCCGATATTAATTTTTCATAGTCTCATATTACATCGAACTATGCGATACTTTGTTACCTCGCAACTTTTCTGTTTGAAAGAAAAAGTCGATCAACATTCTTTTTACGCTGGTGTCGAATGTTAAGAGAACAAACAGAGGACATAGAACGTCTTTGCAACCATGCGTCAACTTTCATATTCCTTCGATCACGTTCTTTCGATTTTTCCGCACACGCCGTTACCTACAGCTATCGGAAAAATAAAGAGCTACGAGAGTACGTACTCACTCTCTGCATGGTACGTGTTCTCGTCTCTTGAAGACGGAATAACATATGCGATTTCTGCTTCTTCTTTCTATACCATTGTTCCTTTGCGAGGGATCGTCTCTCACTGGTGAAGGCAAAGGATAAAGCTCGCGGCGATAGTAACTTTTTATTTGCGCGCGGAGAAATATGAATTTCCACTTTTCTGTGTTAGCATTTGATATCACGTATCCACTTTCGATACGGAAACGTTCTTGATTCTTTCTATGTTTCATGCAATGACTATGGATAAGAAATTTTAATTTGTAAATTTGTGAATGTTTCTCTCATAGAATTTTTACGACATTATTAATAATATCGCAATATTAATTAAATATTAATATAATTTTTCATAAAAAATGTAAAAATGAAATTTTCTGTATATCACATTAGAGATTATTTGAGAATTTTAACGCTAAAACTTATTTAAAGTTACTTCTTATTTTTATTTAATATTTAATAAAATAAACTGAAGCTTTTTTTCGAATTAATATAAATAATAAATTAAATAATTATATAAATTAATAATAATAATAAATAATAATTAAATAAATTAATAAATATAAATAATAAATTAAAATTAATTATTAAATTAAATTAATAAATTAATAAATTAAACTTATTTGAAAATATAAGAACTCAAATTAATTATTTTTTAAAAATATTTTCCATTTTGGCAATTATATTTATTTAAATATTCATAAATATATATATTAAATCATATTGATAATATTAAAATATATTTTAAAAAAATTTTCTTTTAAAACAATATAACAAATTTTTTAATCTTATTCATATGTGAAAAAGCATATATTTCAATTTCGATGAAAATTTATAAAATGGTCCATAAATTATAATACAAATGAGATCAGAAAAATTTTTCTATAGTTTAAAATAGAACAGAAATATAAAATAAAATTTTTCAATAAAAGATTTCATTTTTAAACAAATATTTTTTTCAGAAAAAAACATTATATTTAAAAATTTTTTAAATATAAATTAACTAATTCTTGATTTGATGATAAATGATTTTGTAAAAAAAAAAAAAAAATATAGAATAAAATTTTATTGTTTTTATGAAAATCGAGATTGAATATATATGATCATGTAATTGATGAATTCCAAATTCAATTTTCTTGAAAATTATTAATTTTCAGATATAAAAAATATAATCTAGATTTTTTCTTATTTTGTAAAATAATCTTATATTAATAATTTATTCAAATTCTATAAAAAAATAAGACAATTTCATATTTGAAAAATTGTTAAACTTGATTTATATGAAAATAAAGAAATTTTAAATAAAAAAAATTTATTTTATAAAAATTTATTTCATCTTTTTATATTTTATTTTTTATTTTTAACTCTAATCTCATTTGTATTTATATGTATATAATTTATAAATATATAAATGTGAATATTACATCTATTGCTTAAAATCATATTTGAATTATTGAATTAAATTAAATTAATTATTATTGAATATTGAAAATTAATTTTAAATAACATTAAAATTTATTTTATTATATTTTTATTCATTTGTATATAAATGCAAAATAATTATCTTGTTTTATTATATATATAAATAATTATATCTTTTTATATTATATATATTTTATATTTATTATATATGATATTTTTTCTACAATAATATTAAATATTTTATACAATAATATTGACATTTCATTCACTTTTTTTTTACTTTTTGAATTATTCTGTATTTTATACTTTGTTTTTACTTTGCGTTGATCTTTATTAGAAACATTAATTCCTTTTCATATATTTTGCACAGATTCTGATTCTATCTGTCATAGAATATAATTAATTTTATTAGTAGAAAATATATAATTTTTAGTTAATTAATTATCATTTTGAAAATAAATATTGTATGAAATAAAATAAGATTACATGAAATCTTCGTTTTTTTTGAAACTTATATAAAATTTAGTAATAATCTAAAGATATATTTTTTTATTTTATAATTATAATTATAAACTAAATTATAATTATTGTGGTTTATTTTTATAGTTTGTTGATTGATATTATTATTAAATAAAATATATGATTTTTAATTAATTAATTAATTAATTATATAAAATTTATTAATTCAAAATTGTCTTCAATTTTTAGGACATTTAAAAAAAACTATTATTAGAAATAGAAAAACTTTAATAATTTATTAATGTAATATATCTAACCGATTATTCGTGTAATGTAAAATTAAATAAATAAAACTTTTTTCAAATTAATAAAATATTTCTTTTCAATATTACATATCAATTCTTTTTGGTACATTTCATATATCATTTCTTAAACAAAAGAATGAAAACATATAATAGATACTTACACTGAATAAAAAATCATATAATAATTTTGATTTTTTTAATAAAATAAAAATAAAAAATAAAAATATAAGATAAGAAATAAGAAATTAGATAAAAATTTTATTTTAAATTTAAAAATAAAAACTATTTTAAATTTTTCCTTATTATTTCATTATTTTATATTTATATTAACTTAAAATTAATATAAAATTATTTTATATTTATAATTTTATATTTTAATATTCTATATTTTATATTCATAATTAAATTAAGATATTTTTAAATTAATCACTATTGTTATCATTATTTTTTATATTTTTTGATTTCTCAAATATTATATTTGTTTAGACATTGAATAGATGGATGATGCAGGATAATGCTGCGAGGACAATGCCATTTTTTGAGAAAAGAATTTGGATAATCCTTCGCTTTATATAGTTAGAAACAATTCAGCTGAAGTGTCACATAGTCTTAAGACTGTAGCATTTTTCAGTCATGCCAATCTAAACGATAATCAACATTATTTTACTTGAAAAGAATTATTACAAATACTTGCGGATCATTTTTTGAGAAACAGACTTTATGGGTGGTGTAGCCCCTCATTCTAGAAATTTTTCTTAAATTAGAGATGTCGCTCAATCATGCGACTGATCCACAGTATAATTGCTTGTTTATGTACTTCACCAAAAATCCCTGATTTCACCAGATAAGGATTGAGACTTTAGAGAAGTTTTAGGAGAATTTTTTAAACTTGCAGAACTTTTTGAACTTTCAGAACTTTTAGAATCCTCTAATTTTTAAAACTTTTAGAATTCTTCAAGAAAGAACTTTTTGAACTTAGAACTCTTCTGAATTTATAATCTTAAAGTGATAACGTAAGTGATCACGTAAGTGATCATGTTTTTTTTTTTTGTGATAAACGTGATAACGTAAATCTTCATTAGCATATGGATTTTGCTTTCGATTATCTTATCGAATCTATTAACAATAAACTTTGTAATAAATTAGTTTTATTATTATATACCATAACTCCAGAAACGGTTTGGAATTAACAATATTTTTTGTTCTACATAATTTCTGTGTAGTAAAATAAATCCTAATAAAAAAGTTTTTATTATAATAATATACAGTTTTGCCGATAGATTAAAATATAACATTTATTATTATTTATTATTATTTAAAAATAAACTATATTATTGTACAGATTATTAAAAATATATATAATTTTAATACATTTATTTAATATTTTAAAATTAATTTCTAACTTTAAGCATAACAAAAATAATGTATTTTTTTATTTTTTAATATAAATAATGATAAAATCATCATATTTACAAATATCCAAAAACCAATAATAGTTTTGTGCTCTTCTTCATTACTACAATAGTATAATAAATTTAATATTTAGCAATATTAATATAATTATAATTTTAACAATATCTAGTTAATTATTTACGAATAAAGATTTCGAATTCTTTTTATTTGCCCGACTTTCAATTCTATTATCTTAATCTAAAGATTTAATAATAAAATAATTATTTTATAATAATAATTTTCACTTAAGAATTAATGTAAATAAAAATATAATGAACTGTCAAAATAAAAATTAAATGACTTTTTATACTCTTTGAAAATCACATTTATAGCAGCGTTTCTATATTCAAAGTTTGAAAAGTCTTGAATTAATGTTAAAATATGCAAATAAGTATATTTTTTATTTAATCCTTATTCTTTAATCCTCTTTAATCCTTTTTCTTTATTTAATATAGAAAGTCTTATTGATAAGTCAATTAGCAAATCGCAATGAAATATTTTTCTTTTATTTTTCTTCATCTTTTTCTTCTCTTCTTTTTTCTTTCTATGTATTAAAGCATCACATTCTCAAAAGGCTTTATTTATCTTTGTCATACCAAAGAGTTAATTATGCCATTCCAATTCCGTTTCGTGAAAAGACTCATTTCTACTAAGCTACTTCTGTCTTTATAACAAATGCTGTAAAATTGCACGTTATCCTTAATTAACTGCAAATTATTTTAAGAATCTAGAATTGCCGGAAATATCTTTACACCTACTAATTGTTTCTGTTCTACTTCTATCGAATAGAGATATAATTACGATAATATGTGATTTGCCTTTATCTACCATGGAAGATCTTATCGCAAGTAAATTCATGGAATATTCTTTCCTTTTTCTTTTTATTTTTATCATTTTTTTTCTGTCAATAAAATTTCCATATTTTGCATTAAATCTAGGACGATCTATATAGTGAAAATAATAAATATGTTCAAATTATGAAAATTCTTATTTTAATGAAAGTTCGAATGAATATAAAAAATAGAGAATTTTTAGTGATAAATTTTTTTAAAGGAGTGAAATTTATTCTTAAAAATTCAGTATTAATTTCATTATTTAGTTTTTCTTGAAAATATCTTATATATTTTTTTTATATCAAAATAATAAAGTATTAAAATTTGAAAATTGAAATTTGAATTTTTTTTCTATTTTGTATTGTATCTTTTAGTATTTTTAGTACTATTGGTTTTTAAAACATTTTTTTATTCATTTTCATGAAAAAGAATTTTTTTTTATTTTTTCAAATAAATCAAATTTGAGAAATATTTAATATTTATAAGTAAAATTAATTATTTTTTATTAAGATATCTGAAAATAAATACATAACAATAACAATACATGTAAAAATAAGTAAAAAATATAAATTTTTTTCAATTATAAATTAATTTTCAAAAAAATTGAATTTTTCGATTATACTTCTTGAATTTTCTTGATTTTTCGATTAGTTTATGATTATCCAGAATTTCGATCATCTAAAATCTTGATTATATTATAATATATTTGATTTTTAAATTAAGAATAAATTAAGAATTAGTTTTAAAATTAAATTAAAAATTGGATTCCTAATATTAGAAATTTAATTAATTTAGGAATTATTTTTCATTAAAGTATATTGCCTTAAAAGTGATTATTCGATAATAATTTTTTTCAATATAATATTTCTTAACAAAATGTATAATATTGGATAGTAATTCTCGCATACTTATACTAATCTTATATTTTTCTTTCGAAAAATTCTTCTTCTTTCTTTCTATTTTTATTTAAGTTTTTTTCATTAGATTTTTCTTCGCTTCTTAAAAAAGATAGTGGATTTATTTATTAGATATTTATTTATTTATTTATTCTTCTTATTAATATAAAATGAGAGATTCCTGTAGTAATAAAATCCTCTTTTTTAAATATTTTGTGTATATTATATTTATTTAATGATTGGAATAGTTGCTTTTATTCGAAACAAAAAAAAAGTATATGTTAGCGGTATACAGGTTTTCATTATTTTCTAACCCGCTCTAATAAGTACAAGCAAGTCAACATGTCTGAACGCTTCGGCAGTTGGGCCAAGAATCGAAATATTTATTATTAGATATTTATTATCTGATGTGTATTAGATTTAAATATAGCAAGGGATTATCAAAACTATATTAATTTATTTAAAAATGAATTGTTAAGGAAAACAATTTATATAAAAATATGCATTTCTAATTATTTCTTATATAGGCATAACGTTATTTAAATTGTTATAATCTATTAATATATAATAGTAATAATACTGCTCAACGACCGTACCACGTAGGAACTATTGGTTCTCGTTCGATCAGCAAAATCAAGCTGCGTCGGGCACGGTTAATATTTGGATGGCTACCGCTTGGGAACACCGTGTTGTTGGTATTTTTTTTATTTATCTTTTCTTACATTTTATTAACGTATATTAATTTTTATCACTATATATATTATCTGTACAATTATATCGATATACAACATTCTTTTATTTTTGTCATTTTTAATGCATGACTAATTCATATTGATTCCTTTAAATTTTTGAAAATTTTGCATTAGCATAGATTTATTTCATTATTTATGATATATTTTAATATAATATAGATATATTTATAAATTTATAAGTATAATATTTATAAATGTCATCAAATAGAGAAGTCTATTTGATATAGATAAAATATATAGTAAAAAATATTTAGTACAGCAAATGATCCATAAAAGTGAAAATGAGGATAGTAATGAAAAGAAATTTTGATAGTTGTTAAATAATTATTATAGATATATTATAGATATATTATAGATATATATCAAGTTTAATTATAAATGAATTTTCAAATAATATTTTCAAAACCTAAAAGTAAGCTATAAAGAAAAATAAAATTTGTATTAAAAAATGTAAATACTTCTTTTCGAATCTAATTTATCGATTATTCGATAAATTTCGATTTATCCCGGTTATTTGTTGTTCCTTTAAATTGACTATCAATATCCTATATATATATCCTACTATATATTTCTACAATCTTGATTTTTCAAAAATGAAAAAAACGATAAAATTTTCTTTTTAATAAAATTTTTATTTTATATTTTTTTCTTTATATAGTAATGATTAATTAGTTTTCAGTTGTTAATCAGAAATTAACTTCACTTGTATTTTAAAAATTTTCAAATTTGATTTATTCACACAACTAAAATAAATAAAAATTTAGATAAAAAATTTATTATCTATTATCTATATAGTAATATATTATAAATCGAAGAAAAATATATTTTTAATTTATTTTAGAAATATTTTGAATATATATTATATAGATTAAAAAATATATATATATATATATATAAAGAAATATTACAACTAATATTTAACTTTTATAAAAAAATTGTTATTTTATCATATAAATTAGTTAAATGTATATAATATTTTTATAAGATGAAAAAATTGTGACTTTATTTAATTTTTAATATTATTTTATTATCAAATTAAACAAATTGTATATATTTATAAAATATAATATATTTATAAAATATAATATATTTTTTATTATAAAAAAATAAATTTAAATTTTATTATATTATAATAAACTATCACATATATGAAATTATATATAATATATATAAACTCATTGAAATCTGCAAAATAGGAAAATTACAAAAGTAGGTAAATTTTTATGGGTGCTACACGCATACATCGATAGCGGACTATGGAGTAAAAGACAAAAGAAAAAATTTAGTTATAATTTAATTGCCAAGCTTCCAGTTGTTAATTCGAAACTATTTCTTTCTAATTCATTTTTATCACAATTAAAAATATCAAAAGTATAAAAATATAAAAATATTTAGACGTTAATGTTATAAAAGATATATTCATTACAGAACTTATAATATATTAAGATTCATGAATTTATGATTATATGAATTTTATCTTTTATTATTTATGAATATTTTTTGATTTTGATGAATATAATAGGTTTTCTAAAATATTTTCTTTCTGACAAAATATTTTTTTTTTATGAGTTCAGAGTTATATAATATTTCAAGCTTATAATGTAGTTTATCAAAACATAAAATTTGATGAAAGTTTATCTTTGTATAGCATTATTTACCTTAATTATGAAAAATGTATATGCATACATGGACAAAAACACATACAATTAGCTGTACTAATGTGTCACTTGCTGTGATTTTAAAAATAGTGAACAAAATATTGTAAACTTTTAAAAAAAAATTCTTGGATAATTTCCTAATATATTTTTAAAGAATCTCACTTAAATTATATAAATTATTAATTATTAGTTTAAAATTAATAATAAATTTAATTCGAAATATTATTTAAATATTTTTCATACCAAAAACTTTCTATTTAATTATATTTATATAACATTTTATGATCAATTAATATTATTTAAAAAAATTAATTCTAGAAAAATATAAATTTTGTATTTAATTATAAAATTAGTTCATTTTGTAGTTTAAATTTTGAATAAATTGAACTGAGAATAAATTTAAAATAGAATTTGATAAATTTTTAATTTTTAGTTTGATAGAATAAATTAGAAAATTTTATCTTATTTCTTTAAAAAATCATATTTATATTTAATCATTTTTTATTTAATTATATTTAATTATATTTTTTGAATAATAAAGATGTTAATTTGTACTTTTTTCAATTTTTGAACAGTTTTTAAAAAAGAAACCTAAATGATATAAATAAATATATGGAAAAAATGGAATATATATATATATATATATATATTATCATTATATTTACTATGAATTGATATATATATATATAATTAGATTAATTATAGATAATTAACTTTTTTGTGCCTCAAAGTAAAATTTTTTCTCAAAATGTTTTATCGAAATATTTTATGTACTGTTTAATTAATTGTTATTATTACGTTTATTTTACTGTTTAATTCGTTTTTCAATTACCATTTCATTAGATATTTATCAAGAATAATAAATATAAAATTATTATATTATTATTAATTATTATTTTTTTTTATTAATAACATATACATATATCAATTATTCAAATCAATTATTCTTTTCTTAAATGATTTCTTAAAAGATTTTCAATATTATTATTATCAATTAAATACAATATAAGAAATTTATAAATAGAATATCACATCTATCACTAATTAAAATTGTGATATGATATATGTATAACAGACTTTTTTTTCTTATTGTATCACTATTAGATAAAAGTTTATGATTACGATGGATACATTTTCGTCCAGATTATATTTTAATGATCGTATTCTGACAAATAATTATGGATTTTTATATGAATAATTATATTGTATGCATTCATTTCTTCAGAAACAATTGATTAGTATAAAACATTTGATATTTCATTCCATTTACAAACAATGAATAAAATAACATTTGTATCATTTAGTTTTTTTGCAATTTTTATGAGAATAAGGATATGTTTCTATGATTTCGAGATTTCGATATTTATAAATTAATTTAAATTTTAAATATATTTTTTAATAAATTAGTATATTAAATGAATTTTGATTTTAATTAAATCCTTATACATTTCTTTTATATTTGAAATCTTCAAATAAAAAAGAAAATACTTGATTAAAAAATTTTACCTTTATATAAAAAATATATTTTTCTACTTAAGAATTTTGGAATCTTGATCTCTTAAAAAAGAAATTTCATTTATATAAACGTAAATGCATCGTAATAGCGTACCAAGTCAGTGTACCAATCTTAGAATATCAATGAAACATGTGAGATTTGATTTATAACACGCTATTTTTGAATAAAAATTTTTAAAAGATTTTTAATAATAAACCAGATGTTTTAGCATTTTCTTAATATTCAATAGTGTTATAAAACAAGTGTTTTGAAGGGTAATTCTGAAGCAATTTATCACTATCTCTTGATTGTGGCCTTTACACAATAGTCGACTTCAAAATCTTGTGGGTTTCATTTTGAGCGTTATCTTATCTCTTCCATAGGACATTCGATATCGCGGAAGGAATGGACATAACCGTGAATGTGTCTCTTAATTGGTTTTCCAAAAAAATCAAAATTACCAATCAAGGATGCAGCAATGAGACAAGCGAACGAGATGAACAATGCAAAAACAAATGCAACAAAAACAATGGAAAAACAAATACAACAAATTCAATTGAAAACAAGATCAACCAGCATTATCACCCGCAAATAGACTCATTTCGACATTTCTTATCAACAAGCCGCAATCATTTTAACAAGATTTAGCATTACTAAGTTAAAATAAAAATTCAGTGTAATCGCCAGTGAACGCCTTCAATAGTATTGATTGTATTTAGTAAACTTATTTTTATTATAATAAATATATTAATAAATAATATAATATATATAATAATAAATTTATATTACATAAGAGTTGTAAATAATAATTTTACTTTTATTATTTTAATTTCACTTATTTAAAGTATAATCATGTCAATTATTAATAAATGTTTAAAAAATCATATTACAACTCAATTTTGATTAACAAAATGTTAAAATATTTAGATTCGAAAATATTAATAGATTCATAGGGTATTAAGAATTTGATTCTTAAGGCAAATACAAAACAAACATAAAAATTAATATAAAAAATTTTTTTTAAGATAAAGAAACTAATAAAAAAATTTCAAATATGACTTAATAAATTAATCATTTTTAAGACTTTTATATTTGATTTTTAATATCTAGAATTGATTCTTCAAATATTCCATGAATATATTAATATATATATATAATTTTTTTGATCTTAAAAATATATGAAAAAAAATTTTTTACCACATTTGGCAAGCAAATGTTATAATATATATAAACATATGTAGATATAATTTATAAATAGATAAGCAAATATCTATCTTTTTAAATTATAATAATATACACTTAATCATTATTAAAATATAAAATAATTCAATCCAAAGATTTAATTTATAATAAGATTATAATCAAAGCTTTTTTATCAAAAATTTTAAAATGTTATAAAACAATAATAAATCTATGTTTTTTTCAGAATTTTTATTTTTTTTTTAACGAAAAATACATACATATAAATTGATAATAATTGAATATATTTTTTCGATGGAAATATATTTTGAAAATAATCTTTTACTTTTTTTTGATTTATTATTACTCTCATAGATATTTATACATTATTAGTATTATATATTTATTCACAATTATTCTATTTTTATAGACAGAAAAAATTTGAAATTTTGAATATTTTAAATCAATTATTTCAAATTTGAGAATTATAATAAAAAAAAAATTTGATCATTTTTGAATCTTGAAAATCTTAATAATTCTTGATAAATTAAATTTCTTCTTTTGCTTTATTCGTATTATTTATTTTTCATTTTTACCTGTTTTTAAAATTAATTATTATTTTATTTTAATAATTAAGGACAAAAATATAATAAATAGTACGAGTGATATTATAACTCTTAAGAATTGATTATCCAAGATAATCGAGAATTTTAAGAATTCTCATTCGAAAATTATTCAAAATATTTCAAATACCATCTTTAATGTTAGATTGAGTTCATCAGAATATGTATCCATAAAAAGTTTCATATTTAACGTTAAAAATTGTGATATTTATTATCATTATATCATGACATTTCTTTTTTAAACATTTTGACGTGATTTAATGTCAGAATACTATATTATAGATTCAAAATCATAAGATATCTTTTAAATATATATATTGATTTTTCAATCATTATCAAATCGAATTTTGATTAATTTAATTATTAACTAAAATAATAAATATTATAAAACTGATTGTTTGGAAAGAGAATATGAGAAAACAAATAGTTTAATGTTTTTCTAAAATAAATATTTAAAAAATCTAGTTGTAAATTAGAAAGTAATATTGCTATAATTTTCACAATTATTAAAATTTTTTTTTGAATAATTTTTTGTAATTAATAATTAATATTTTGAAGAAAAAAAAATGGTGGAATAAACATAATTTTCAAATATTTCAAATTTGAAACAGAAAAATGAATTTTCAAAAAATAAATAAAAAAAAGATAATAAATATTTTAGAATTAAAAAATGAAAAATATAAAATTTTTTTATATTTTTAATTGGTTTAATATTTTTACATAAATAAAATGTTGAAATTGAAATATAGAAATAGCACAATAGTAAATGATTTTATCCTATCCAACTATGAAAAAAAATATGGCAATGCATGATATTGTTCTTATCAAAAATGATTTGATAATATAATATTTAATATGATGATTACATTAATCGTGACATTAATTATGACTTTGCCAATTTTAAGTGAATTTTTCAGTGAAAATCATAATAAAATCATGATTTTATGTCAAATAAAAATGTATCTTAATTATTTGTCGCATTTGTTAGATGATAAAATCGCTAGAATCCATCAGTTCAGAAAAAAATACATGCATTATAATTCTAAATTGAAAATTTAATGTAAAATTTAACAATATATTACATATTCATATAATTTTAATAATTATAAAATTAATATTATTTCATTATTTTCATTTATTATAATAATATATCATTCGATAAAATCTATAAATTGCATAAATTAATTTTTTTAAAAATAAAAAATAAAACACATAAATAGAAAAAAAGGAGTTATTACATCATTGTAAAGTAAATATATACACTATAGTAAATATATATACTATAAATATACTATAATAATATTATAATTATGATAAAAATATCAATTATTCATTTAATATTTTATCTTTTCTTAAACAAAAGTCCCATTTATACTTTTTATTCTCTGTTTTCTATTTTATTTAAGAATCAAAGTTATTTATTGTTTATTTTTACTTATATGTTCTCACAAAAATGATACAAAAAAATTTTTCATTTCTTTATAACCAGTTCTATTTATAAAACTTATCTTGTAATATGTAAATTATTATATGCACTTTTTAATAGTTTTATTTACATTCGTATTATTCTTTCGTTTACAATTTGTAATATTTCGTAATATTACAAGTTTTACATGGAAAAGTATGCAAATAAAAGACGACAAGAAATTTATATGTAAATTATGCTATGATATTGTATTTCGAAGAATTGTAAACAAAATATAATTCTCGAAAAAAAAATTTTTTGAATTTTATTTAAAAATGAAATATTATATATAATAATGTAAGTATATACATTTCATACATATATTGACACTAGAATTTAATTTTTTATTAATTTATTTAATTAATTATTTTAAAATTTTATTAATTTATTTAATTACTTTAAAATTTTTAATAGACTTTTCAATTTTTTAAACACTATAAATTGAATTTAGTCTTATAAGTAAATTTATATAAATATTTAAAATTTGTAATTTTTATATTAAAATAATCTTTACATCATGAATAAAAGTAACAAATGTTTTGAAAAACCAAATAAAAATTATAATCTTAATTAAGAGGAAAATAAATAGTAATAACTAATTACACTCAACTAACTAATTCAGTGTAATATATAATGATGCTAAAATATTGTTAATTCGAATTTTTCCAAAAATTATTATTTTTGAATATATTTTTGGGAATAAGATGAAAGATAGATATTATTTATGTATAACATACATATTTATAAATATTTGTAAGCATTTATTTTTAATTCATATGCTTATTCATATGTTTTTCTTGCACATTATGAGATATTTTTCAGATATAAAAGAATTTTTCATTAGTTTAATATTCATAATATTTTTTTTCTAACAGTTAATATAAACAAAAGAAACCACGTATCACATTTTTAATATATTAAGTATTAAAAACATCAAATTTTTAATATATTTTTAATATATTAAGAATCTTTATATAATCAGTGAAATTGCCATCTTTTCTTTATGCTTACATACATATGAAAATTTTTGAAAATTATATTAAAACTTTGGTTTTTTTCACTCATTCTAAATTAAATTTCATAAAAATTTGAATTTTATTGAAAATTTGAAAGAAAAAAAATTTTCTTTAATATATTATTTTTTTTTAATATATTTGGGATTTCGAATTTATTATATGATTTGTAAATATATAAAATTTTTATATTAGAAAAAATTGAATTCGAATTATTAAAATCATATAATATTGGATTGATTTAGATTGAAAATTTTGTTCTGCTTTTCAAAATTAGAATCTGATAAGACATTTGAAAGTATTTTCTTTTTTTTTAAATGAGAGAAATCTTTATAAACTCTACATTTGGAAGAGATACAAACTAATACTGGATTCTTATCATATTGAAAAATTTGAAAATTACATATTGAAACAATATCGATTTTTTATCGCTTTTTATTGCTACATGATTTAAAATATTTACATCTATTTTGACTGAAGCAATATAATCTGTGAAATATTTCGATTTTGTATAGTTTTGCTTAATGCTACATCGCTATAAATAATAATAAACTATTATATACATATAAATCAAGTTATTGCAAACTGAAAAAGAAGAAACAAAAGTATGATTCGACAAAATTAGATCATCAGAAATTAGATTATTGGAACACAACTTATAAATGTATTGAAGCATAATTTATTAATAAATTATATCTATAGATTTTTATTATTCATCATTGATGTAATTTTTCAATAGACATTTTTATAAAACAATTGAGTAAAACAATATATAGATATCAATGCATTTTGCATTAGACGATAATATATATACAAGAAAAATATTTGTTTCTGTTCATTTTCAAGTTATCACGTGATTCCTATTTTTCTTTGATGTTTACTGTTACTGTTTCAAATGGAAACAACTAACAAGTGGTATTTGTAGCTGGGAATAAAAACACAAAAATTTGCAGAAATATTCGGCAATAAACGACAATTTTTTTTTTTTAAATATGAAATATCAATGCAATTCCTTATTGTTGTTTTACGAGAAACGCAATTTCAGAAATTCGGAGAAATTGAATTTTTTTTTGAATCTTATATTAATTTTAACTTTAATACTTTTTATTTTAACTAATACCTTAATTTTAATTAATTAATACTTTTTTCTATCCTATGTATGTTGCAGAAAAAGCTTATTATTTATTTTGCATAATTGGAATTATTTTGGATAATTGTAATTTAAATAAAGTTGAGGTTAATTTTAGACTGATCCATTGTTTGATACTGAATTAAGAACATAGTTAATGTATTTTACTTAGATAGAAATTATTAGATCAGATCATGATATGTAATAAATACTATTTAAAGATCAAATTATATTTAAATTATACAGATTTAAGTAATATAATGTTTTATAGATTTTCTTTTTTTATACAAAAAAGTTTTATAAATTATAAAAATGAGATATCATAAATTTTAAATCAATTTGACTTTTTTTTAATTATAAATTTATATTAATTAACAAAAATAAAGATATTAACAAGAATATAATATAATATAGTAATATAATATAATATAATATAATATAATATAATATAATATAATATAATATAATATAATATAATATAATATAAATATAATATAATATAATATAATATAATATATATATATAATATAATATAATATAAATATAAGATAATATAATATAATATAATATATATATAATATAATATAATATAATATAATATAATATAATATAATATAATATAAATATAAGATAATATAATATAATATAATATATATATAATATAATATAATATAATATAATATAATATAATATAATATAATATAATATAATATAATATAATATAATATAATATAATATAATATAATATAATATAATATAATATAATATAATATAATATAATATAATATATATATAATATAATATAATATAATATAATATAATATAATATATATATAATATAATATAATATAAATATAATATAATATAATGTAATATAATATAATATAATATAATATAATATAAATGTAAGATAATATAATATAATATAAATATATATATATATAATATAATATAAATATAAATATAAATATAAATATAAGATAATATAATATAATATAATATATATATATATATATATATATATATATATATATATAATATAATATAAATATAAATATAAATATAAATATAAATATAAATATAAATATAAATATAAATATAAATATAAATATAAATATAAATATAAATATAAGATAATATAAATATAAATATAAATATAATATAACATAATATAAATATAAATATAAGTATAATATAACATAATATAAATATAAATATAATATAATATAACATAATATAATATAATATAATATAATATAGTATAATATAATAATATAATATAGTAATAAATAAGAATATATATAATTAACAAAAATAAATTAATAAAAAAAATTATTTTAATTAACAAAAATAAAAATACAATATGAAAATTTATTTTAAACCATTATGTTAATTATTTAAAATGCAGATTTCTTCACTTATATACGTATAATTATATTATATTTAATATGAATAAATAAATTAAATAAAAATTAAATATTATTTGAAAATAATCTATTTATTTTTAATAGAAAATAAATGAAATAAAATAACTGAATATATGAAATTTTTATTATATCTTTATTTCATATCTTTATTTCACAAAATATATATTTCAGCTTAATTGAAATCCAATTTTAAATTGAACGAAATCAAAACAATTTTTTTCCAGTAATAAGATATATTATTGAAATATCATAAAATCATTTAGTTATTATTTTTATCTAGTTTCGAAACAACTTACTTAATTCTTATATTAGGATGCCAGTCACGTTTTCAGAGATATTCGCCGGTTATATAACTTCGTGCATCTTATAAAAGCAATGGTAACAATTCTTTGCAAACGAATCTTATTCATTCATGAACAAGAGACGAAGAATATTACAAGAATTAGCTCGATGCCTGTTGAATATTTTCCATTTCCGTCGATAGACTCTAATTCCGTGAGATTCTTAAATTAAATATTGTTTAAATTTCTTTAAAACATTTTCTCTTTATCATTTTCTTTCTTTTTATTTCTTTTTTTCTTTGTTATTTTCTGGTTTTTTTTGTTGCTCGATTTTTGCTTAAGGAAATACAAAAATGTTTGTATTCGCTGACGAATAATAATCAAGCCTACATTTAGCTTTGTGCCATGTAACTTAACGAATGTTATTTATCTCTTCGTTCTTTTTTAATTTCAAATACATATTGTGTGACGTGATGCATAACGAATCAGAAAGCCTTTTGACTTTTTAATTTTTATTGTTACGATAAAAATTTTAATTACAATCCAGTAAACAAAAATTTTTGAACTAAAGGATTTTCATATAATATTAACAAGGAAAAATCACAAATGATTAAATACCGATTTTGTAGATTTAAAAAACAACAAAAAATAATAAATATATATTATTTTAATTACAGTAAATTTAAAGAGTGATATTAATTTTCAAAGTTTAATGTCTAAACAATTAATTTGATAATAGAGATAGAAAAGTTTTTTTAATAAAAATTAAATGCTTTTTAATGTATTGAAAGAAAATATTAAAATTAACAAAAAATTTTTAATATTTACATTAGACGAATGATAATGCTAATAATAACGGTCTTAATTATTGTCGAATTATTTATCAATATAACATTTATATTATTGACTATATATTACTTATGCTAAAAATAAAAAAAAATAGAATATTTGTTAATGTATCAGTTAATATTAATAATAAAATCATATGTCTATCATTATTTTTATAATAAATACAATTTGTTTTACATGCACAATTATTGTAATTTTTCAAACAAACATAAGACACAAATTTTTTTAAAAAATATTAAAAATATTTTATTAACTTCAAGATTTTGTAACTTACATGACATATGTAACGACTTAGAAAATATTTAATTTTTGTAAATAAAATTTTTTTCTATCTTCAATCATTACAGAATTAGTTCTTAAAAAAACCGATTTTTTTTTATAAAACTTGAATTATTATGGCTAAAAAAATATGTATCTATTATTTTATTATTATTTCTATATTTATTATTTATTATTTAGCTTATAAAGTTTTATCAAAATCAATGTCTGATTTCTTTTTCTAAGTCATAATTTTTATTGTCATGATGTTAGTCATCATAAAAAGTAAGAATTGCA
Source organism: Apis mellifera (assembly GCF_003254395.2). Classification (NCBI taxonomy): domain Eukaryota; kingdom Metazoa; phylum Arthropoda; class Insecta; order Hymenoptera; family Apidae; genus Apis; species Apis mellifera. The sequence continues at coordinate 4,258,448 of NC_037644.1, read as the reverse complement.
TTTGCATGACTAGTGTCACGGCTAATATCGCGATTTTCAGCGATCGTGACACAATGTCGTCGCGTTGAACTTCAGTTAGAAATGTCAAATGTCACGTTATCAAATCACTTGCTTCTCGAAAGCAATGTCATACATTGAATATGACATGCTTTTTGCTACGATTGAATAAAATCGTTGACTATTGTGCTATTTGACTCTATATTTCATTAAAAAAACATTTTATCTATATGAAGAAATCAATTATTTAAAAAATATGAAAAAAATTTTTTTCAATTTTAAATATTTATTATCTTTAATTTATTTTTGAAAATTTATTTTTCTAATTTAAACTTGAAATATTTGAAAAATATATCTATATTTTACATTTCTTTCTTTTGAAAATATATTTTATAATTTAAAAATATAATTATTAATTTAAAAAAACGATTTAAAAAGAAATTCCGATCATTGTAGATCATATTATAAAATATAAGATTGCCTTTCTTACTCCGATTTTATAGATAAAGATTTTATTTATTTTAAAAATATAACTAACATTGAACTGCTTCTTATATCTACGATATATTTTCTCGTCAAATAATATGTGATACTTGATAGCTACTGCTCGAATAATCAAACTTAATGATGAATTAACAAAATAAACTGAGATATTATAGCATTGTATAATATAATAGTAGCAATTTATTTTGTTTGATTTTTTTAAAAGAAAGTATTTGTTTTTTGTTTTTTTCTTTTTTTCTTTCTTTCTTTCTTTCATTTTTTTTTAATCTAAATACAGTTTCTTTTTATATCCGGAATTGGTTGTGAAAAGAATATATGTAGTTATCAATCTGATATTAAAGTTATCCTCAAATTTCAATTTATTAAAATAAAAAATTTCATAATATTCTCCTTCAAAGAATTTTAAGTACAAGTTGATTAAAATGTGAATTTTTCGAAGAAGAAACAAGTTATTGATGATTCTGTAGAAAATATTTCAATTAAAAGTATTGGTAAGTTTGTTAATTCTAATAAATAATATATTTGATTTCTAACAATAATATTCGATTTGTTTTGAGAATATCTCATAGTTGAATATTTAAAGTTGAATATTTAAGCAGCAAAGCTAATAAACAAGCTTTTTAAATCAGAAGAAAATAAATATAATTATATTCTTCAATTGTTTGTTAAAATTAGGCAAATAATATTTATTTTTATATAATATTCTAATAATTTTTTATAATTCAATTAAAGAAGTCATTAGAATTGAATATTATAAAAAAATCTCAGATATTTTTAATTAATATGAAGGTGAATAACTACATTCATATTTTTAACTTCAGAAAATAAATTTAGTATAATGTTATGTTTATATTCGAGATGATATATGAGATATTGTATAATTATTGAGAAAACAAGTGAGTCATTCCCTGACTCTTGAATTAGATAGCTTGGTTTTTTATGGAATAGATGATCTATCATAAAAATATATTTAGTAAACATTTCTTTAGAATCATAATATAAAATATATATTATACTAATAACTAATATTATATATTATATCATACTGAAAATAAATATGAAATAAAACATAAAGCATTTAAAAGATTATAGAGAAAATTGCTGAAAATGGCAAACGTTATTTAAAATGGCAGAATAAATATCAATACAATATCTAAAAAATTTAATATTCTAGTTGTTATATTGAGGAGACAAATAAAATTATATTTTTTTGGAAAAAATATTAGGATAATTTTTACTAATAAGTATAGATAATAAACAAAAACTTAAAATTTATATTAAAAATTAATATATTATATTAAAAATTTGATTTATAAATTTTTATACATAGAATTCAATTTTTTTCCTCAAAACTTGATTATTATTATTTTTTGTTCTTTAATATTATAAATTTATATATTTATATATATATATTTATATTTGCAAATATATATATACATATATCAATTAAATTATGTATATGTGTATATCAAATAAATTTATTTATAACGATTTATTTATTTATAATTTTTTTTAAAAAATGTAATTTTTTAGAAACTATCTCATTGAAATTACCATATATTGACCGAAAGATGAAAATAAATTAGTGCTGTAGATAAATTTTGAAAAGACATTCTATTGAATTTATATTTTGATTGGAAAATTAATCAGTTCTTTTTGTAAGAAAAAAAAATATTTAAATTGTTAAATACTGTAAATTTATTGAGATCAACGAGCGAATAGAAATCATCGCTTGTCAATAAAAGAATTTTATTTCTTCTTCCCTAAAAGATGATATTTTTGAAAATACATATTGAAAATTTGTTTGCATAAGATAATCATATTCCGAATAAAAAAAAATCATTATTTAAAATTCCTATTATTTTATAATATCTCTTTTGATTGTTAAAAAATTTTTTTTACTAGAAACATAAAAATAAATTTCATCGAATTATAAATATAATAATCCAAAAATACATATAAATAATAACGCAAAAATAATATAAAATAAGAAACTAAAAAAAGACATTTCAAGATTAAGCAATCAATAAAATTATATTTCAATTATTTGATTTTATTAAAAAATTTAATTTTTCTTTCGAATTATTTATTTAATTTTCTTAAAGAAAGTAATACCGATACATTAATAATAAGAAATATATACATATATATATATGAATAATATTAAATACTTGCAACTAAAAAATCAAATGTTAAAAATTACTAAAAAATTAGAAAATTAAAATAGAAAAAGATTATTTCAAATAGAAATTTTCTCCGATAATTGAAATAAATGAATTAAAATAAAAACAATAATTAATTAGAATTATATTTTTTTATTCATATTCATATCTATATTTACTTTTTTAGAATATAAGAAGTATATTATAACGTAAGGAGATATAGAATTTTTAATATAGAATATAAATATAATATAATATAATAATATAATAATATAAAGAATATAATAATATTTTAGATATAGAAAGAAAGAAAGAAAAGAAAGAACTCAGATATTATAAAAATAAAAAAAACTTAAACTTTTCAAATTTTAACGCATAAAAAATAGAATGCAATATATCTTATTTCTTTTGAAGTAGAATAATTATATCTATAAATTTTTTATTTTTGTTATCTATTATTATAAAATCATATATATTCATATGATTACAATATTATATACAGTATTCAAAAAATTAAAAATCTATTTACAAGTAGATATGAATGAAACACATTGTAAATTTAAATTATCAAATTATATTAACGAATCATATGCAGTGAACATCTTCATGTAAACAATCGAACTACCAAAAAACTATAAATAAATAACAGTACATACTAAAGAAAAATAACAAATTCATTTAAAACAAAAATAAAGTAGAAAATATATTGTTAAAAAAAGTAATTTTTGGTATTTTTTGATAGATTGTTCATAATGTTATAGAATCAAGATATCAAAATCAATATTTGATTTTCAAGAAAAAAAATAGCTATTTTAATTATTTTATTATAAATTTTATAAATATTTAAATATTTTTTAATGCAAAAATGTAATTTTATTAAATTATTAATATTTTGTTACATTAAATTAAATAAATATTATTTTATAATTTTAACTCATATAGATTTTTATAAAAATATTAAATATTCATTTTGTTTTATCATTTATGAGTATTACAAATATTACATTATGTAAAATTAATATTAAAATCTATGACGAAATCTTGAATTTTGAATATTATTTCATTTTCATTTCGTAAGAAATTTTCTAAAAAGCATTTTAAAATTAATTTGGAAAAAATCTTAATGTATTTAAAGAATTCACATGAATATTTTATATCTTACGAGTTATTTATAACAAGTAAAATATAAAATATTTATAAATTTTAATTATAAATTTTATCAATACTAATACTCTTAAAAAAAAGTTAGTCAATTATCTTATATATATCTTATATCTTATAAGAATTTTATTTCATGAATAACATAAATGTAAAATTATTCCATGGTATTTTGAATGAATAAATTTAAAAAATTGAGAAAAGCTTCGTATAAAAAAATCTATAAATAATTTTAATGATTTAAATAGTTATAACAAAGTTCAAATTAAAAAATTATTATAAAGAAAAAAGAGAGATTTAGAGAATTTGTATTAAAAAATATTACAAAATTAATTATTAATTATATGAAATTTATTTGAAACAAAACTAGAATTCTAAAAAATAAATGAATTAAAATCAATTCAGTAAAAGTAATAGGAAATCTTTAAATTTTTATTATTTTTAACAATATAAATTCTTCCTTTGATCCTATCTTTTTTTTTGTTTTTTCATTTTTAATTATAAATTCTTTATATACATTTTGATTTATTGAATTGAATTAAATTTTTTTTTTTTAATTTCAAATTCAAAAAATTCCAAATTCAAAAAATTCCATCTAGACAAGATATATTATGAAAATAGTTTTAATATAACAGTTTTAAAAAATTAATTTTTTATCTTTAAAATGTAAATTAATTTTTTAGATATCTAATCAAATATAACAATATATTGGGTTGGCAACTAAGTAATTGCGGATTTTTTTTAGAAAATCAAAGACAATTTTTTCATGGAACTAAATAACTTTATTCTGTAATGTGTTGTCCATTTTGATCAATGACCTTTTGCCATCTTTCAGGCAGCATCATAATCCCACGTTCATAAAACTTCTGATTTTTATTAGCAAAAAACTGAATCAGGTACGATTTGATATCATCATCATTATTGAAATTTTTATCATTCAAGGAGTTTTATAAAGATCGAAACAAAAAGTAATCAGATGGTGCAAGGTCAGGACTATATGGTGGATGTGGCAAAACATCCCAACCAAGCTCCAATAATTTTTGCCGAGTGACCAAAGATGTATATGGTCTTGCATGATGGAATACAACACCTTTTCGATTTGTCAATTCGGGCTGCTTTTCTTCAACTGCATTGTTTAATTTCGTTAGTTCAATATAGATAATAGAATTGATCGTTCGGTTAGGTGGTAAGAGTTCAAAATAGACAATTCCTTTGTAATCCCACTGATAACAAAACCTTCTTTTGATGAATATCAGCTTTTGATGTTGTTTGAGCTGGTTCACGTGGCCTGCTCCACGATATTTTCCGCTTGATATTGTTGTAAACAATTTTTCATCGCCAGTTATTAGTCGTTTTAAAAATGGATCATTTTCATTACGTTTCTTTAACAAATCGCAGTTGTTAATGCGTTGCGTTAAATGCTTTTCTTTCAGTTCGTGAGGAACCCATGTATCGAGTTTTTGAACATAGCCAAGTTGTTTTAAGTGGTTTTCAATGCATGTATGTGATATATGAAGCTTCTCTGCAATCTCACGAGTTGTACTGTGACAATCCGAATCGATTATTGCTTTGATTAGGTCGTCATTAACTTCAACTGGACGAAATCCGCAATTACTTAGTTGCCAACCCAATACATATATAATAATAATATATAATTATCGATAAATAGAATATTCGTTAGATTTTTTTTTGACTTTGTAAACTTTTCGAAACAACTTAATCTATTTTTAATTAAATAAATTATTAAAAATTATTAAAAATAAAATATAATGGTAGTTTCAATATAATTTTAATGAATTAAATATAGTTAATGATAAGTTTTCATAAAATTAAATCATGTATGTATTTCATAAACTCAGTAACCTTAGTTTATATTGAAGAGAAATTTATTAATAAAAAAGATATATCTTAGCAACATTTTTAAATATTCAAAATGCTTTTATATATTAAATAAGACAATTAACAAATATTTTGTTAAATTCGCTAATAGTACTCATATTATTTTATTAATATTTTTTACATATCAATGGAAAATTTCTCCAGATTTAGTATATAATGATTTCGAATTTGTTGATAAAGATATTATTCATGAAAGTATTTTCATTTTTATTTCTTTGTACACAGATAAATTACTCTAAAAATTATATTTTTTAATTTTGAATGACATCACAATTTATTCTGAAATCTCTTTTTTAAATAAATGTAAATATTTATAAAAAAATCTATATCTATTATTCTACATTTGATTTTACTTTATTTTAAATTTATGTAAGTACAGTCAAATCGCTTATTCTATGATTGATGACATGATTTCACTTATATTAAAAATGAAAAGATCTCTAATAAAGATAATTTCCATCAAACAATTCTGTTCATTTTCTTTTATTTCATATAATATAATATAAATTTATATATATATATATATATATATATATATATATATATAATATATAATATAAATTATCTTATCAATATAAAAAATAGAAAAAACAATTATTTATTATTAATTTATATAATATATCATACGTACAAGATTCAGAAATTTTTCTTCTAGATTTTCGCGAAATACAGCAATACAAAAAAAATTGTATTTGTAATAGAAAAGAAAAAAGAATATTTATTTATCATTATTAAAATTATTTACTAAGATTCATATAAAAAAAAATAAATTAAAAAAAATTATAAATTTTTTATTTATAATTTCTTCTAATTATATAAATAATTGATAAATTTTTAAACGGTATTAAAAATTTTATTTGAAAACTTTTTCTCCATCTTTTTCAATCACAAATTATAACACAAAATTGAAAAATAATCAAATTTTTATAATCAATTTTATATCAATTTTATCTTTAATATATCTATATATTTTCTTATATATCTTCAAAGTTTTAAAATTTTTTTAATTTTCAGATTGAGAATCTTTCTTTCTTTTAAATTGTAATTTTATTTTAAAAATTTAATGATTTTATTTAAAAAAAACATAAAAGCAAAAGACTTATAAAACAAGGTATATAATAACATTCAAAATATTAAAAGTAATTTAAGTATTAGCGATAATTATAATATCAGAAGAACTATAATATTGTTATAAATAATAATAATTAATTAATATCAAATTTAAAAACACATCATTTAAATTTAGCAAACAAATATTAAATATTAAATAATTGATCAGCAAATCACAATTCGCATATAATTTTTATATTTTGGTAAAATCACGAAATCAAATTTTGTTGGATTTACGAATATTGAATATATCGATAAGAAAAGATTTCAATTTCAATATTTGTTTTTATTATTGAATTGATAGTGTTTTTTTTAACACAAATTATAATTTTTAAATTTTTATTAAAAATTTTGTACTCTTCTTCATTTACAAAATTTAAAAATAAATATAAAGAATAATTTCTATATCTTTCAAATTAAAATTTTTTGAATTTAAGTAAATTTCCAAAAATGATAAATGTATAGTGTTCGATAATAGAGATGAATGAAAGTTCAATAAATATATATAGAATCTGTCTTTCGACAGATATTAAATTATATAAATTATAAATTATTAATTAAATTATATTTCAAAAATATATATATAGAATACTCTTTTGACAGATATTATAAGTAGTATATTTTCTCAACGATAAGTAAATTGTATTACGAGTGTAATACGCGTATTTATATGAGATCTGTATCTCTTATAATGTCACAATAATTATATCTGGCGGTTAGAGCACAATGCGTTACAAAAAAAATTATCTATTTGTCATTTCCAGTCAAACTACATGTATTCACATGATATATTCACAATGAAATGATTAATTATTTTTTCTTTTATTTTTTTAGTGAACGATATTAGATGTAAATATACTTGTGAAAATCAAAATATTAATCATATAATTTAAAAATGTATTATTCAATTCGCAATGAGTAGATTTAATAAAAAGATTAAATGAATATAAATATAAATAAATGAATATGAATATAGAAAAATAGAGATGTCAGATCGTCTCGTATAAAATTTTCATTATTTGAACCGAATTTAAATATATCTTCTACAAATTTTTCCAAAAGTAATGTCAATTTTAAAATATAAAGATATTACATTAAAAATATTAATTTTTATATTTTTTGTTTTATAGATATTTGCTTATTCATAATTATAAATATATAAATAATTGTAAACTTTATTATTAAATTATTATTAAATTTTTATATGTAAATTTATAACTTTCTATCGAGAGTTTTATTTGATTTTGAAAAAAAAAACTCAATATGATTTGATCCTGAAAACTGAAAAATTGCAACGTGAGTATCTACATAATATCATAACATAAAATCACTTCAAGAGTGATTGACTCTTGAGACAAGTTCAAGAAAAACGATACCATGATATAAAATAATAATAAAAGTCATAACTTTTGATATCATATAAAAATACATTTTAAATATAATGATCTTTTTAAAATTTTAAATATAATAATAATTATTATTATTCAATATTTGTATGTATCTTATTAATGAAAATTCACAATTTAATTTGATTTTAATATTACAAATTATGGGGAATATTCAATAAGAATTATTATTATATTGTTTGTCTATGAAATAAGAAATAGAAATTATCAATTTTTATTTAAGAATTTCTTATATGAAAAATACATTAAAAATTGAATAAAAAATATATAATAATTTAAAATTTATTGTTAAGATGAATTGATAAACACATTTAGTCATTGTTATTTTGAAAAAAAGAATTAATATCTTCACTATTTATATTGTTTTTACATAGCACAAAGTTTTAATCTTTTGATTTGATTAAAAATTTATTTTAACTATAACTACATATATTAATTATAAAAATAATCAAGACTAATTTGTTAAATTATAAGCAATTTAAATTTCACTCTTTTTATTGTTTATTAATATTCTCTATTAACTTCATTAATATTAACTATATCATATTCAATTATATTTTAATCGTGCATCAAATTTGAATCTATTATCATAATTTTATATGTAATACTTTTTACACTATTCGTATTATATTCGTTACTATTCGTGATTCGGATAGTTTTCGATTTGATGACAGCCTCTGATATTTTTTTCTGTTTTTTTTTTTTTTTTGATCTGGAAACACACAATTATTACAGATTTGATATCTAAATATACATTTTTTTCAAATACCTTCCGATCAGATGTAATTAATGTGATGAAGAAGACTTGATGAAAAAATTGCATATTCATTCAGTGAGGAATACTTATTCGTATTATATTTAAACGAACGACTTATAAAATATATAAAATTACATATAATTTATATATATAATTTTTTATTTATGACATGAAAAATATATACGTAATATCATCAAATACATAATATAAACCAAAAATATAGAAAGAAATAGAGAAAAATTTTAATTTTATCAAATAAAACATTAAAAGAATATTTTATTATTTTGAAAAATTCATAAAACTTTTTTTATTTATTAAGTTTTTGTTAATATTAAATTTTCTTCTTTTACTATAGTGCTACAATGGATACATATTCGTTTCTTCTTCCTTTATTGTTATAGTTTTTCTCAAAATATTGTAATTAGAATGCTTAATTAATATAAATGATATTTTGTTGCATACACTATAATATCAAATTTCAAAATCCTAGACTGTATATAGTTGTATAAATATAGACGTATTATGCTTGAATATGATAGAAGCCATATAACCATATGTCGCTGTACGTGAATGATTTTTGATTAGAGTATACTTTGCAAAAATTAGTTCTCTAAAGTTTATCATTATTTAGCGAATTTAACTGATATATGGAGCTATACAATTGCGTCCAATAATCTAAAGGTAAAATTTCCAATTAGACGTGAGCAGTTGTGTCTACAAAATCTATATATTTCGATTTTATTTGAATCTAGCTTTCATATTCAGCTGTGATTTTCCATTAACATCAAACGCAAACAATTCAATTGCTTTTTCATGTAGCAATACTAATATCATAAAATTTTGTGCGATACACATCTTGAAATAAAATATAGCAAATCTCTTTCATATAAAAATAAAATATGAATTATTGAATATTATTGATAAAAAATAATTTTTTAATATTTTAAATTGTTTAATATTTTGTTATTGTTAAATTTTTTAATATTTTAAAACTTATAAAACAAGAGAATATAACAATTTAATAAAATTTACTAAATACTCACTATGGAATTAAGATATTTTATTAGAATTTATAAACTTCTTTTATCATTCATTATTTTAGATATAATAAATAAAAAATACAGAAAAAAAGTAGATATATCAATGCATATGATGTGATTGATGTAAATAAATGAAATTCAATGTAATAAAAATGCAATGATGAGCTGCTTTCTATCGTATATTGTGTCTATTTTAAATAATTAATTCTGTGATATAATATAATAATAGCATATATAATTTATAAACATAATAATTTTATAATAGCTAATTAAATCTAACGCTTTAATATATGCAATAAAAAGTGAAAATGTAAATAAAAGTTTTAACCCTTAAAAGTTATAAATCTTTAGATTCACAATATAGTGAAAACATTCATAAGAAAGAAATATTGCGACACAATAGTTACGAATATTAATTTAAATAATAATATAATGTTATACTTTAAGTGGCGATATTTAACACATATATTGTCATGATTGTTTATGTATAAACAAAATTCAATATCCTATTGTTTGCAAATATTTCAAAAATTGAAATCGATCATCGTTATACATATATACATCATTATACATATAAAAAAAAATTATTCAAAATATTTATTAAATTTATATGATATATTTAAAAATCATCAACATCGAAGTTGATGTCCGCTTTTTAAATAATTACTAGACAAAATGCATAAATAATCAAATATTATACAATTATAACACATATAGTCAGCCTGGTAACTCTTAAGCTATTATAACTCTTAGCTTGTTTCCAAATGATCAAACGCGAATGAGGAAATTCTGGTCCCATATCCATGAATGTCTTCGAATCGATATCCGATCACTAGCAAACGATCGTTCGGCTTATCTCTGTAGACGGCATTCGTTCGATCGAACGTACGACTTTCGACTCGGCGGAATAATAATTCGAGTCGTGCAACGGGATGCCGCGGCGTGGTCGTCGAGTTGCCAGAAGAACGGATTTGCACTTGGCAGAGAATCCAGAGAACAACTTCTTAAGAAAGTTTCTCGAGTGGCCGATCACCCATCTATCTCATCCCCATTCGGTTTTCCTTACGCCACTCTTATCTTTGTCTCTTTCCATTCGACTTTATCGTCTTTAGCTCCATCGCTTGGTGAACTCAAAGAGGCGTGGGTACGAACGTGTCTGGAAAAATTTCAGGAAGGTTCTTCTCTTGCTTGGCTTGAAAATGGACATCAAGCTTGTAATGCCACATATTCGCCAGGGAACTTTCGTTCAAAGAATCCTCTGTTGTATTTTGATTCCTATTATTTTATCATTTCTTTAGTGATTCTATTAAAAGATATATATATGGGTTGATAAGATATATATGATTTAAAAGATGATAAGATTAAAAATATTTGAAGGTAATCGGGAAAAAGAGAATTACATAAAATTTAAAAAGTAATTAAGTTACTAATAAGAATATATTATTTTTATTTCATTTTTTTTTATTCAATCAGAATGAATCTAATAATGTAACCTATTCAAATAATTCGTAAAATGTTTCATACAAAAAACTGAATATATAGAAAATAATATATAGAAAACATATGAGATTTTGTTTTATTAAATGAAGTAGCATATTTCTTAATATATTGTTTGACAATGCTCATTGTCTATGAAATATTATTGAATTCTAATATAAAAAATTGATAATATTTTTTAGAAAATGAATAATTTACAATTTAATAAATTCATTATTAAACTTATATATTAAGTTATATATTAATTAAAATGCTTTAAAAATAAATAATAAATAAATACATAACATGTAATCATTTATATTAATTTTATTGTTAAAGAATTTAATTTTAATTAAAAAAAATATATTTTAAATTATGAAAATATTTCTTCTGAATAATTTAATACATATTTGTTGAAATGTTATAAATATTATAATATTATATTTTAACTTTTTTCTATATACATAATTAATGATTAATCTTAATTTTTTGTTCGCAAAAAATTTTGATATATTTTATATATAATACTATGTAAAATATTTACATGTAATTTATATCTATAAATATCCATATGCAATAATTTTCAACTTCGTAATATATGTTTGTAAACACAATATAGGTACACAATAGGTAAATAAATGAAATATATGAAAACAGAAAATCATAAAAAAAATCTTGTTTAAATCTACGAAGAAATAGATTTTCTATAAACTCATTCGTTATATATATGATCGTTAATCATTTTTAAATGAGAATCACATAATATATCTAATATTACAGATACATATATAAATAATGTTCAATAATATAGTAAAAGTTATTTGAAAATAATTCGAAAATTAAAATCATCTATCTATTATATATAAACAAAAAGCTGTATATATATATTTTTGGTACATTTATAAGCTTAAATTTAATAATTTCTATAAAAATTAATATAAAAAAATAAAAAAAATTGCATTTGCAATAAAAAATTGTAATTATTGTTGAGGCACACATTTTGAAAAAAATCTTAAAATATTAGAAAGAAGTCAATATTATTTTCTATTTCTTTTATATTGTGAAAATGTAATAGAAATGTAGAATATGAACAGTAAATAAGATATAAAAATGAAAAATAGTAATTAGTCGAAAATGGAAAATAGGAAATGAAAGTACAAGAAATAGGTCGGAGAAAATTAAACTAATGAGAAATAAAATGCGACAAACGAAAGCGATAATATATGAAACGTTGCATGTGGAATTAGATGAAAAGAAAAAAAAATCATTTATAAAGGCTATAAATGAAAAATATTATATATATTTAGAATTATTAGAACAATAAAAAGAAAAAAAATAAAAAATTGAAAAATTATAGCAAAGAATTAAAAATAACAGCAAATATTTAGATAATTAATAATAATAAAAAAACATGTATTTAAATTGACAACAAATATTCGATAACGAATAATTATTATAAATATCAAAATTTATTTTAATTGTATGTATCATATAATTTGTATAGATTTCAAATATCAGTTAATTAGCTTAAAGCGAAAATAAACGATAACTCAAAGTTAGCTCTAGCAAATGATAAAGATTCGATTGCTTCGATTATTTTTTTATTTTTTTGTAATTTTTATTTTGTAATTTTTTTATTACAAATTAAAGTAAATATAATGTTATATTTAATATATATAAATAATATTAAGTTTAATGTATATAAACTTATTTAATACTTAAAATATATATATATATATATATATATTATACTAACTTAAAACAAATTTGTGAATTTTTTCAAAATTTTTTACAAGTAAACGGAAGTGATTTTTTCTTATAAAATGTTTTATTTATGAATATGGTGATCTTTACTAATCACAAGCATGTTTGTTCGCGAGCATTCTTATTACTCATGAGATTTATAAACAGCTTATTCAGAGAAATTCTTCATATTCTTTCTTATTATTATTATCGATCGTTGATCTTCATTAAATCTAAACAAATGATGATGTTCTGAAAAAATTGCCGTTTTTGAGAAGAATTTAGTCAACGCTTATATCAATTAAAACTTATAATAAAAATATATATATTTTTGATACATTTCAGCTTGGCTGAATCTCAAGGGTGATTTTACAGCTAATTCAATATCATTTTAATTCGAGTAATTTTCTTCTAACTTGAGTGTGTCGCGAGTTAAGCATTGACTACGATATTATTGGTTATTAGTGTGCCACTGGGAATTTGCGATTTTCTAGGATTGCGATTAAACTAGGATTTTCGGAGGGCAAGAATTTCACTTATAAAAAAACTGTTCTCATTGTGAACAGATCATATTTTGACCGAATATGACAAATAGATAGTTTTGTTTTAACACCACATCGTAGTCTGACTGTCATATGATAATAGATAATTTCTTTATAATTATGCAATTGTTGGATATGATTACTTACTACTGTAATATGTGAGAGACCGAGCTTTCTTATAAATACGCGTATTGCACTTATAATGCAGTTTATTCATCATAAAAAAAATACATTAATAGTCACAAGCACTAGTTTCTTCACACACATATAAACTTTAATTAAAAGAACATTTGATACATATATCTATACTTAACAATTCACTAATTCACCATAATATTATTAATGCAAAAATGAACAATGTTTATTTAAAAAACATGCATTATTTGTCATAAAGCAACTCTTATTGAATTAAAGTTGATCATTAACAAATAGAATATTAATGCATGGTATATTCAATGATGATCACAATGATATTCAATAATTGAATTATATTTATATTAAATAATTGAATTATATTTTATTAATAAACATTTGATACGAAAATAAAATTTTCTTATAATGGTAAATATTATCAGGTTTATTATTACGTTTATTATTATCATATGGTTGTCTTAAACATTGTGCAAAAAAATCACAAGAAAAATTGCAGAGACAATTTTCCAAATTGTATATTTAATGAATCGATCGACATAGAGAATTATAATAATTATAATAGTATTTATCATTTTTCACACCATTTTTTTCTTATATAGAATTTAAAAAAAATGTATAATTTAATTTATTAACGGCAATATTCGAGTTAATGATGAAGAGATGAGACATTAGATGAGACATTTAGAAATATAAAAATTAAGATTTTTTTCTACAAATCTTATTCGTTTATGTAAAAAATATTCGATAAAATAATAAATATGAAAAAAATAGATTAACTAAATTTTATTGTTTCATTTGAGAATAAAAAGATTTCTTATATATTTTCGTATGAATTTAAATCATAAAAATTGTTTAATGTATTTAGGTTTAAGATAATAGCATAAGCATAAAAGCATATCAGTATAAAAAATATCAAATTTTATTATTATCTACAAAAATATTAAAAGAAAATAATTTTTTTCAATTATATCATACGATCTTTTTTTGTTAATATTATTTTTTATAATATTAAATTCTTCCGTAATATCAAATTTAATCTATTTATTATACGATTTATTATCATACGAAATTTCTTTCTTTTTTTTCTTTTTTTTTTTACTTTAATATATAATTATATATATAATTATATTATGTATATAATTAATAATTAATATATAATTATATATAGTACATTATAATACAAGTTTAATAAAAAATATTTTGCTTTAATGTTTAATGAACTATAAGTAACATTTTTATTTTATTATCTTTCTATTTAAAGAAAATAAACAAGAATCTTCATAAATTCTTTTCTTGATTTTAATAGATTAAAAGATGAAATAAACTTTAAAACGATATAAAATATTTCAGCAAAAAAGAAAATTCTTAATTTAAAGTTGTTTCAAATTTTTTAAATATTAAAGATAATTTCAAGTCTTTTCTTTCTTACAAAAAATATTTTTCTATAAAAAATATTTAAATTTTCATTAAACTTTCTAGTACAGAATATCAATAAGATGAAAATTTTTTATTTTTACAATTCAAGTTTCTGAATTATTATATAATATTTATATATAATATTTATATATTTAAAAATAAAAATTTAAAAATTTATTTAAAAATAAAAAAAAAACAAATGGAATTTATTTAATTAAATATTATTGTTTTTCCAGATTAATATATATTCATTTAAATATCATAATAATTAATATAATTTATAATTTCATAATATTTTATTATTATAATTTTATTATTATAATATTTTATTATAATTTCATAATAATTTTAATTTTTAATAATAAGAAAAATTAATGAAAAATTAAGAAAATTGTAAAAGAATGTAAAAAAAAATGTTATTTTATTCAAGAAAGCAATTCTATCTTTTTTTTATCTTATAAATTTATTTTTTTAGAATTTCCATAAAAATTTCTCTGTGAAGAATTGATGATCATTCCTGTCGATATGAAAAGCCCATTCATTTTATGGTCGATCGTTTTCTACTGTGAATCCGATAAAGATATTATTGCAAAAGCGTTTTTGTACGAATTCCGAGTTGGGCATCATTTGTTAAATCTAATATATTTCATAATTTCTTTCATTCAATTTTAATTGTTAAATAATTGTAATAAAACTAAATTGTTTGCAATAAATTTTGATTATTGTAGATTAAATAGATTAAATAGAAGATAAATAATGAATTATAAAACTTTAAATGAAAGTAATTTTTTTATTTATCGGTATTATATTAATAGCAAATTTAATGATGAAATATTCGAATGTAAAAATTTATATTACATATATATTTAATATCTATTAATAAAATATAATATTGATGAAATTGATATATATATTATGTAGTATATATGTAATATATAATATTATGTATATATTATGTATATATTACATATATAATAATATCTTAAAAAATAATTATAAATACAACAAAAGAAAAATTTTTTTATAAAGAAAGATAGTAGGATCATTTTACATGAATGATGTCACAAATTAATAATTTTAATCAATTATATAACGTATGAAAATAATGAATTTATTATCGCTTTAATATTATCGCTCATATCTCATATGGATATATCTATTATTGAATTATACTTTGTTTTATATTAATAATTATTGAATTATTGATTTCGTGGATTCAAATTTTAATATAAATTTTAATATAAAAATATTATATAAATATATTGTATATAATTTTTAAAAATATGTCATATTTATTTTTATTGTTAATTATAAAATTATAAAAAAATGTTGCAGAAAAGATAGATAATCTTTTCTTTTGAGAATTTAATTTTTTTAATGAAAATTTATATTGAAACTATTTGACGAATAAAGTTTAAGGAAATTAATTTTAAGTTTAGAAATTCTCTTGTTTAAAGTTTATTATACATAAAAAGTTGTAAAATTTGACATACAAAATATATTATAAAATAAGTTTTAGATATAAGAATGTGCAATAGAAGGAGAATTAATGAAGTGTTAATATAAACATTTTTTGGTATTTTTTTCGACGAACTATACCAATTTAACAATGATATTAATAATAATAATAATAAAATAATAATAAAAAATTGATATATAATATATATATAATTGATATATAATTGATATATATAATATATAATATATAATATACATAGATAAAACTCTTTTTAATGCAAGTTTAAACTGTTTTCTATTAATGTATATATATGTATATATGTATATATATTCTATAATGTATTTTCTATTAAAAATAGCTGAAATATTAATAATAAAACTTAGACAAAAATGATAAATTTATAATTCAATAAAAATTTTAAAATTTTTAAAAAATATGATAAAATATCTTAAAATAAAAAATATTTTATTAATATATAAAAAAAGACTTATCAGCAATATATTAATTTGGCCTGTTATTATAATTATTGATTTTCCAATATTATCTTATATATATTATCTTTGTAAATGATACGGTAACAATAATTATAATTATAATTATATATATAATATCTAAAGAAAGGTTTAGAAAATAAAATAATTAAATAATTTTCAATAGAAATAAAAAGAATAGAAATAATGTAGACAAATCAAATATCTATATAACTTTTATTCTTACAATTAAGATATATATTCTTATTAGATATTAAATTATGCTAAATAAAAAAATTATATTAATTGCAGCAGAATCAATTAAATATTTTGCATTTATTATATATCTATTTATTTACCATATCTGTCATATATGTTATATCTAAAAAAATTCAATTAAAGAAAATATATTTGACAAAAAAAAACAATATGTAATTACATAAAATGCAATTTTAAACAATTTAGAAAATTATGATCAAATTATAATAATTTGTTTTACAATTAAATTTATTATATTATGATATTTGATTAAGTGTATAATATATATATAAATTGTATAATATCATATATCATATAATATAAATTATATGAAAACACAGAATAAATTTGATGTATAACGGAACAAGCATATGATTTGATTTAGTTTTAATTTTATTTATAAATGAACTGTCATCACAGAATAAAAGCATCAATTATGTGAAAATCAAATTTCCCAATGAACAAATTATCGGAATTTTGCATGTTAAGTAAATAACGCGCTATTTCGAAAATCAGTGATACATTTCCAATAAATGGTAAATGCTGACGTTATCATTAAAGTGAGAAGTGGAAATTGGTAGCAGTCCAATAAAAGGTGAGAGTGCTTCTCAAGAATATAAATGATACAATTCTACGAAATCTGTATATTGAAACGAAAAAAAAAAAATAATAAAAATAATAGATATTAAATGAAATAAAAATAAATATTAGATAAATAATAAAATTTTTTAATTTTTATAATATTTTGAAAAATTATATATATTATTTTGTAATTTTGTAAGTTCTTATTTTTATTTGCATTATTTTTATTTTTATTTCATTCTTTTTATTTTTATTATTTTTATTTTTATGTTTATTTCGTATAGAAATTTTGTAATAAACAAATATTTTTTTTCCAAAAATAAAAGACCTATCATTATGAAATTTATATCAATTTATATAATAAACTTGAATCAAGAATTCGTTAAATATTAAATTTTTAAAATAACAAATATGTAAAAAATTTTTTTATTTTGAAATATTTGTAAATAGTATTCAATTTTATTAACATTTTTTAAATTTATTATAAATAATATAATTAAGAAATAATAAATAAATAAAGAATACAATTTACTAAGTGATATAATCAAAGATATAGTCAAACAAATAGTATAAATAAAAAACAAGGAAAACTCAATCATGGAAATAATAAAAATATATTGTTACATATTGATATAAATAAACAAGCTATTTCCATTTAGACATGTTAACAATGTTTTATGACATTTATTTTATCTTCATATATTATCTTAAATTATTATTATTATTATTTGCATAGAGAAATATTTTGATGGATAAATAATTTCAAGAGATATATATATATTGATGTTATTATTTTTCTATAGATGGACGGATTAAGAACATATAATGATCAATTTTTATTTTTTAAATAGAATTGTATATTTTTTTGAACACCAATTGATGCAATTTTAATTCTTTATATAAAAAAAGTATTAATTAATGTATATCGAAAAATTTAGATTAAGGAAATATTTTGATATAAATATTATTAAGAAAATTTCTCTCATTTACTAATAATAATTGTATTTATTTATTAAATATTTACAAAAAGAATTCAATAACGTATTTACATTTCAACAATTTTATGAATCAATGAAATAGTGATTGTTTCATATTTTATAATATAGTATTTTTCAATATTCATTTATGAAACGCTTTTTCATATTGAAAAATGTAATTTTTACGTAAATATTATTTTCTAAATAACTTCATAAAAAGGTGTAAAATCAGATGATTGGAAAATTCATTATTTCGTGACATATTTTTTTCAATTTCAAAGTAAATTAATAATATTTAATTTTTTTTCTTTTGAGTGCTTACTATTTTCATTAAATACTATTCATTAAATTATATAGTTAAATGTTTAACATAAATTAAATTGTTTCGATTGGTATATATAATATTGGTATATAATATATAATAAAATATACGATTCTATTTAAAAAATGAAAGTTGACTTTTATTGTATATGTCCTTAAAACTAATAATAATATGTGCATCTCTTAAAACAATTTAATGTCTGTTAAAACATTTTTCACTATGAATAATAATAATTCAAGATAATTAATAATTTTATGAGACATCCTAAAAAAATATATTATATAATTAATAAAAAAGGATGTTTCATAAAATTGTTATAATTAATTATAACAAAATAACATATTACATTATTACATAATTAGTAAAAATATTGCAATAATAATATAATAATAAATTTGTTTTAATTATTATACATAATTATAAAGATATTATAAGGCATTTTCATAGCATCAATTTTAGAGATATGCATATTAAAGTATTCAGATAATATAACATTCTTATGATAGAACTCTCGGATATTAGGGTCATTGTAATATTGAAAGTTTGGGTATATTATTAATAATTATAAGATTATAAGATATTAATAATATTAAAATTATAAGATATTAATAATATTAATAATAATATTATTAATATCATTTATTTTAATATCATTAATATCAATTAATTTTAAGAACATTTACATTTTTTCAATATCTACTTAAAATTTAAAATTCGTTATTTTGATAATTCAAATTTTTTAATAATTCAAATAATTTTTATATAAATAATTATTATTTGTATAGCTTATAACTTATTGAATAATTACTTAGAATAGGATTTAGGATTGAAAATATCTAATGTAGTAATAATAAGTATATATATGAAATCATTATAGTTTTCTTTATTATTTAATTTATTTAAATATTTTTCATCGAAAATTTATAATTTTTAATATTCAGTTTGTTAAAGTAATTTTTTCAACTCTGAAAATTGCATATTCGTCAGATCCAAGACGCCTCCTAAATTAATTGTCTGTTATAATTATTTTTAATCGAGTCTTCCTTTCTTCCTCACTTGTCACTTTGTGATAATTTAATGAATCATATGTTTCTTATAAGAAGAAATCCCTCCTTTCACAAAAATTCCAAAAACTCCAAGAATCCAAACAAGAAACACATTAGATATAAATCAGAGTATACAATTTAGAATTTAATCAACTTATAACTCAATTTAATCTTCATCAGTCCATAAGTATGGAATGATCTTTTATTTATTTAAAAGAATTTACTTAGTATAATTAGTTAATAATTAATACAAATATCAATCAATTCTAAAAAATCCACGAAAATCTAACATTATTTTAATATTTTATCAATTGAAATTTTATAAAAAATATTCAATATAGTATATTTTGGTACATGTGATATAATTATATAGAAAATGATTTAATATGCAAAAATAAGAAAGATAAGAAAAAAATTATAATCTTATTTTCGAAAGAATCGAATTGAAAATATGTTGAATTCTTGTGCACTTAATAAATTTTTAATCAAATATGTTCAATAATAATTGTCATAATATTATCGATTCTTATATTAAATTTAATTTTCTAAACTTCTAAACTTTAATTTTCTAAATTTTTATATTTTTTCAATTTTTGAAAATATTAATTACTATTGTTATTCTGTTATACTGTTTTCAATATTATTTCAAATAATGTGATGATTCTTTTATTACATAAAATTCAATTTAATTATTATCAATTTAAAAGTTTCTTTAGCTGAAATCATTGCTTTTTCAGTATTTAATATATAGTATTTAATAGCTAAAAATAAAATAATCTAATAATTTAGATATGAATATCTTATAACATTTGCAATTAAATATAATGGATCGAAGGAAGGAAAAAAATAACGGTCGCGAATCAATCATAGAAAGATTCGAATGATATTAATAAAAGAATGAAATGGAACGCTTGAAATAAACGTTTCTGTTCAAAGCTGCACAATCCTACAAACAAGAGCGTTTTAATTTCATCGAGAAAAGGCAAGGCGAAAAGATATAGTTGAAAAAGGATATTGGTACAAGAAAAAGAGAGAACATGAATAAAAATAAAAGCCACAAAATATAGGTAAAGGAAAGATTGCTCTTTCGTCAGTCGAATGAATTTCATTCGCGTCTCGTTCTATTAATAAACGGAAATTAACGAAATTGTTTATGACACGGATTAAAACAATGGCAATAATAATTAGTTTTTCCGTCGACTGGCTACTATAATTATAATTGCGGGTTGAATGTGAATGCAATTCAAACGGAAATGTTTAGCGACATGAATAATAATAACGAAGAGGAGGAAAACGAGGCACTAGAAAAACGCGAACAAAGAGATTCTATTTTATTTTACCAATTACTTTTTTCTTTCATTTTTGATTTTTTAATTATGAAAATTTCATAAAATTTGTATTATGTGTAAGGCGATTATTCATAAAATTTTATTCATTAAATTTTCATTTGATTATTGATTATTAAATTAATGTGTTGCAATATACACTGAATATTCGGTAATCGCTTTCAATGCTAACTTTATTTTAATATAATTTTTGCCATTACTTTTTATTAGTTATTAGAATAAAAAACTTTGAATATATAAGATATTAATATAATAATAATAATAATAATGTTAATATAATATAATAATAATGTTAATATAATATATAAGATGTTATTATATATTATATATTATCAAATTTCAATATAATAAAATCATTAAATATAACCAATAATCATCAAAACAAAAAAATGTTAATAAAGATCTAAAAACCAATAGTTTCGAAGATATTTTTTACTTAATTCGTTATTATCTTCATAATGAAAATTTATTCAATTAATATATAAAATATATTTAATTAAAAATATATTTTAATTAAAAAAATTTTGTGAAATAAATAAAATATTACTTAAATAAAAATATATATTTTATATATATATTTTACTATCTCTAATTCCATATTGATTATAATAGAATTTTAATGTTAAAAAATTAAAATGTTTATTGAACATTAATATAATTGTAATATTAAAAATTATAATAATAAATAAAATTAAATAAAAATAATTTTATTTTTGTAAAAAAAAATAAAAATAGTAAAAATAATTAAAAATTATAAAATTGTTTATTGAACTAAGATTTATTTTATATTATAATTATAATAAACATATAAATAATTTTTTAATACATTTTGCATGTACTTAAATGTTTAATGCATTATTTTTTTATTTAATAACAGATAAAGAAGGTAAAAATATTCTTCATCAAATTTTTTCTATTTAATATACAACATTATTAACTAAAACCAATTACCAGTTACAATCATTCTCAATTATGCTTTTGAATTTAAATTATAAATTTTGATGAAAACTTCTAAATAATTAATATTATTTAAAAAAGATCAGATTATAAACATTCAAAAATAATTATTAAAAAAATATTTATATTATAATTTCAAATCAGTAAAAATTAGAAAAAATTATTTTAGGATATAGTAAAAATTATTTTATACATTGTATATATACATATTTTATTTATTATGTATTTATATTATTTAACTATATTATAATACTATAAATATTGTTTTTTATTATATATTTATTAATTTATAAAATATATTTATAATTTATTAATGAATAAAAAATTAATAATGGAAAATTTGTGTTAATATCTATTATTATAAGTATTTATATATTATATTTATATTTTGAGATATTTAACATATTATTTATCTTTCCTTCCTTGTTATTATTTTCGGTCTATTCTAATTATAATCTCATTATTTCCGAACTATTAAATTTATCTGTCAAATAAAATGAAATTATATATAAAGAAGCTTTTATCACCCAAATCCGACTTGAAATCAATCTATCAGCGTTAATAAAGGATACACATCAGTGCTTCTCAATTCATGACAGGCCAATTTAAACATGATTATCATCACGAATACGCATGCACGAAGAATTCGTTTAAATCAATATATATATAAAATAAATAAGATTTAAAAAACAATTATCAGCAACAATTATCAGGTTGATTTTTCTTTTTATTTATTTATTTTTCTTTTGCACATTTTTATTCGTTCATATAATAAAATTATTAATTTTTACAAGAACGAAATATTTCTAAATAACCAAAAACCAATTTCATTTTAAACTTAATTTATTTATTTATACTTATTATGTAATTATATTAAAAAGATAATCAAACTCTAACTTGATTTAATAAGAATTAAATATCATTCATAAAGAATCTAAAATTGTATACTTTTTATAATGTTGTTATAAATATATATTTACATATGTATATATGTATATATATATATCTTTCTGAAATGTTAATTAGTTAATTTTATTAATTAATATAAATAATAATATATATAATAATAAATAATAATAATATAATAATAATAATAATAATAATAATAATATATATAATAAATAATAATAATTATAAATTTATTAATTTATTTTTCTATATATATATACATATTATATACATATATTATATATAATATATACATAAAGTTTATGGGAGTTACACTATGAGCTTAGAAGAATTGCATACATTTCACGAACTATAATTTATTATATTATATTATATTATACTACATTATATTATATTATATATATATAATTTATTATAATTATATTATACTATAATAAGTATAAATAATATATTTTATAATTACATAATATGAGTGACTACTGCAATTGCATTTTATATCATAGCAAATATAATAAGTTTAATATCACAGATGAGATATTGAACAAAATTAATATTCAATTGTTTTCTTATCTTATAACTAAAGAGATTTTAAAATTTTTTTTAATATCATTCTTAATTCATCACAGCATAGATAAATAAGATTATAAATATTAGTATTTATTAGTAGTGAAAATATAATAAAATTTTAAAATACTTGTCATATAAAGAAGTAAACAATATTGATAGTTATTGATGATATTAAAATTAAATTTTAGTAATAAAGCAAAATAAAATATATATTATAGAATGTTTTATAATTGTGAAAGTATATTGATAATATTTTATAATCTTATTGATTGAAATATTAATCAAAATTAAATTAGAGAATTCATTTCTAAAAATTCTATTATAAAATAGAATAAAATAGATTCTGTTATTTAAATAAATATTAATATAAAAAATTTAACAGTTTTTTTTAAATTTGAATGTTTAAAATTTTTGTTTTATTATCTATCATTCTCAATATAGAACTAGAAATATTAGTGTATATAAAGCCAATTTATTTTCAGCAAGTGTATATTATTCTCAGTTCGATAGAAATGATTCGATCTTTCTTCTTTTCCTAATTCGTTTAATATTTGATATTTATTCTGATATTGTGAGTGTCATAACCTATTTGAATTAATCATTTTCCATCATCTTCATTCATTCATGTTCATAAAATAATTGTTGAAATTTTTCTTTTTGTATTTATTATAGTAATTTTTGCTTTAATGAATTTTTCTTTTGAACTCTCGATGTTAATATTTTTAAAATTTTTATATTTTAGTTATATTTTTGCATTATTCTTCTTCATTTTTTTTGTTTTCTTTTGGATTAATGTTTATTAATTATTATAATATTTAATTACTTATTTTCGGTTTTGATAATGTGATTTTCTTAGTATTGGCTAGATAAACTTGTTTTCATTTTTAATTAGATTAATTTACTAATTATTTACTTGCACCATTTCGACAATAATTTTACAAAAAAGCAAAATTTTTCACTTGACTATCAGATTGTTCAATATATATACTTACATATTGTTCGGTAAATATATCTATCAATTTATACTCGAACTATAATTCAAACTCATTTGAAAAGATACATCTTAATTGTAAATTTAATAAATCTTTAATATTTATTGATTGTAAAAAATAGTGAACTAATTGTTTTAAAGTTTTTTGATTCAAAATATTATTTTTTGGAAAAAGAACTTAAAAATTTGTATAAATAAAAATATATATATTTAAAAATTAAAAAATATATATATAAATAATAGAATATAAAATATAAAATTTATTTAACATTTTTTATTTTTTTTTATTTATTTAACAAAAATTATATAAATATTACTATAGACTTGCGGACAAATATAAATAGCTTTTTCGACTGTTACATGCATTTATTTAAACTACGCAAATTATAGATAACTATATAAATAATTATTATTAAATTACACTAAATATGTGTGTGTGTGTGTTCAATGTGTATTCTTTCTATGTTATCTACAAATTTTGATATTTTAAAATTATATAAAATCATATTCATTTTAAAATCATATAAAACACAAATGTAATGGACAAGTACATTTCTATAAATCATCTATAAATTTCTTTTAATTAAATTAAGAAATAAAGTATCTAAATATCTAGGCTTACGTAAAATTTATAAAGAATATGTAAATTAAATATATTCTATTATATATTTTAAATATATTTTTCAGAAAAATTATTATTT